>NC_051849.1:138365256-138668286 GCF_905115235.1 Hermetia illucens | reverse complement strand
TATTCCCAAAATGTTTGTGTCAAAGAGAAGGAATTTTCAAAGCATCCCCGAGTGTGAAGAGTGGAAATATTGCAGCGCAGAGCGAGATTTGTATGATTCCGGAGGAAATTAAATGCCGATATAAGAGCTAATTTTGATTTTTTTCAATATACTAAAGCATTGAAATGCCTCTTATATACTACAATTCATCAATTTTCAACTGGTATATGAAAATTCTTTTGACGCGTGTTTAGCTGTTTCTTTTTATCACCGAATGAATACATATTGATCTATCGAATGAACTAAAGTGAAGATGACTCATGTTAGTTTTAGGCGAGACATGATCGAGTAATGGTAGTTAATGATAAAGTTCGTGGACGTCACTGTATTTTATACGAATTTCAATAAGGAAGAAATGCTATGGAAGCGGGTAGAAATTTGTAAAAAGTGTTTGGTGAAGGTAAAGTTTGTGACAGAACATGCAGAAGATGGTTCGAAAAATTATTCAATTTTAACGAGTTCTGGGCGACCGTATTTGGTTGACCACAATATTTTGAAGACCCTGTTTCTGACAACATAGAAGATCACGGAAAAGCTCAATCCAGACCAACAAAGCATTTCGGACCATATTCGAAAACTAGGACTGATTTGGAAGTATTCGAGACGGGTGCCGCATGGATAAGTGAGACAAATTTGAATGATTGAGTCATACCATGCAAATCGAACTTATGCTTGAATAAGAGAATGCATGTGCACAACACATTACGAGTTGCTGAAACCGGACCAAAAGCTAAATTTGGAGAGGTTCTGCCTGCAGTTGGATAATTTAAACAAAACACCGCAAGAAAAGAGACCGATTATGTTCAATAGGAACAAGATCATATTGCCTCATGCCAGGCCACATACTGCTTTAGGGACTCGTCAGAAATTGGTAGAGTTCTGGACGTAGCACCCTCCGACTGCCACTTGTTTCTACTCTTACAAAAAACTTAAAAACGAAAAGGATGTCAAGCACTGATCCACTTTCGAAGCATAAAACATTTTTTAAAAAACGGGCAGGAAGTTATAAATAATGGAAATTATATTATTCAATAAAGTCTGTTCTATGTATGTATGAAACAATTATTATTTTGTTTTATTATAAAAACGGACAAAATTTTCCGGTAGACCTAATATATATTTATAGCATTTAAAAGCAGGGAATACAGCGGATTTGAAGGCACCACACCACATTTTCGAAGAGTTTGATTAGAAGAAGGAAGGCACGGATAACAGACACGCTGATGGAAGCGGCAAGTACCTGAAAATTTCAAAGGTATGTTTAAATGTTGCGAAGGCTATTGAAGTAGAATGCATCCTGATATTGTTCTACTCTCCTGGTATTGTTCTACTTAGTATATAGTATGCGGTAAACAACACCTTTCTTTTTGGGGACTTTGTATTTGCCAAAATTTGGCAATCAAGTGAAGTTAGTTGCGATTTTGCTGTATCAAACCACAACCAGTTGCGATGTTGGTGTCGGATAATGAAGTATAAATACTCCTACATTTAATCAAGGAGTCATTTCAATTTGGACCATCGTTGTGATAACAGTGAATAAACAGGAAAAAGGAGTGGAAAAGAGCCAAGAGCGTATGAGTTCAAACTCGATCATAAAGTAGCGGAGGCAACCAGAACATTAACAGGGCGTTTGGAGCTAATACGATAGCGAAAGGACCACACGACGGTGGTTCGAAAAATTCCGGCCAGGCGTCGTAAACCTGCAAAGTGAGCTACGTGGACATTCAGGACCACCGATTAACAATGACGAGCTGCGTTTGCTAATCGAATCTGACACACGTCGGTCTGTAAGAGACATTGCAGAGAAACTGGGCGTACACTATTCGACAGTTTCCCGGCACTTGTAACCACTTGGAAATGGGTTCCGCATGCCCTTACGGAGCAAAACATGGCGCTTCGAATGGAACTTGCAGCTTTTTACTCTCCCGCGACAGAAGCGATCCTTTTTTGCACAGAATACTGACATGTGATGAAAAGTGGATATTATACGACAATCATCGCCGATCAGCACAATGGCTAGATGCTGATGAGCCACCGAAGCATATGCCGAAACCGAGTCTCCATCCGAAGAAGATAATGGTGACTGTTTGGTGTTCTACAGCTGGAGTTATCCACTATTCTTTTTTGGCACCTGAAGAAACGATAAAAGTACAGAAATATTGTTCCCAACCCGAGGAAATGTACCAAAAATTGAGTATTCAATGGGCGAGGTTAGTCAACAGAGATGATGTGATACTTCTTCACGATAATGCACGACCCCATGTATCCAGAACAACGGTTCAAAAGTTGAACGAATTGCAGTATGAGACTCTACCTCATGCACCATATTCACCGGACCTTTCGCCAACCGACTACCACTTTTTTAAGCATTTGGATCATTTTTTGGCGGAAAAACAATTTAGGAATGAAGAGGCCATCAAAATTGCCTTCAACAAGTTTATCAACACCCGAAAATTGGACTTCTACGAAACAGGCATACATGCGGGATACAAGCCGCTGGGAGAAGTGTTTTGAATCGAACGACACTTATTTTAAATAATTAAATAAATTTTTGTAAGCTTTACAGTCGTTTCAAATTTTAGTACTAAATCGGCCATTTCATGTGCAACAACTTAATACCATTACTGCCAAAACATAAGGTAAATTGAAAGATTGTTCTTTGAAGAAACAATTTCCCACTTTCCTGTTAAAACTGATTACTTGAAAAGTAAAAAGTAATAAACACTAAACCATATACTTTCACGTAGATAAAATTCGAATTCCTTCCTTGGTGACGCTACATGAATTGTCAGCCAATCACCGCGTTTACTTTTCCACCTTGTAGAATTCAATTTTTAAACAATTATAATAAATAAATGAGCGTTACGAATTGTTTTTCTTTTCAGCGAGCAGGTGGAACTATTTTTTCCGCGATAACAAAACATATAGTTATTCTCTAATGCGAGGAATATATTACCCCCAAATAATAATAATCGTTGGCACAACAATCCATATTGGATCAGGGCCTTGAAGTGTGTTAGAGCACTTAATTCAAGACCGTAACGGTACACTACAAAACACTATAGGAGGCAATGTGGTCAGCATTACGCTCGCCCGAGATTATTACCCTGATTTGACTCAGGTACTCATTCACAGCTGAGTCGACTGGTATCCGACATCAAATCACGATACAAATCCCACTGCCGCCAGCGAGATTTGAACAACGACCTTCCGTACGACAGCCTTGCCCTCTAACCACTCAGCTATCCGGACACCCCAAATAGAAATGAAATTATCTCGGCCATTAATGCACTCAACTAGATCAAATCCGATTGGTTTCACGATCTCCCCACAGGGCTATTTATCGCGGTTCTCGCAGTTTCTGCAGAATGGCTAGTCCTACTTAACGGGAATCCAAGAGATTTGAGGAAGGCTTTTGACAGCGTCAACAGGAAGTTTATTTGGAGTGCTCTAAGCAGGAGGAGTATTTCAAACAAACTAATAGCTATTATCAATCAAATCAAACCACTCGTCGCATTAAAAGCGCTAAATCCGCCTTTGCCCCTTTGCCTAAAATTTAGAAGTTATCTCAACACCAACATCAGTTGAGACAGCTCTGTGATAATGTCCTTTCTGTGTTATATGGGAGTAGCACATACAAAGTGACCACACTTTACTCATAAGCTCCAAACCTTCGACATTATTTTTCTGCGACCTATTATCGTGTTCGCGGCCCTGATGCAATTCCCAACGAAAAATTTCGTTGGCGCACTGGCCAATAACACGTGGATCAGAAGACGAAAGTGGACCTGTTTAGGAAGGACGACAAATCATGCTATGTCATGCAGTGGAGTCCACTATCCCAAGACGGTCGACGAGTGTGTCGCCCCATGGACACATGGCGCACAAAAGTGGAGGAGGAGTGCAAATGCGAAGCTCTGACGTAGCTGAAGAATATTTTAGCAAATCGACAGGGATAACGCGTAAGCGTGGTTGACGGCTATGCCCCATTAAGGGGTGAATGGCAACCATATCATGGTTAAGCAATTCAACTTAACACGACGGGCCGATTGACCTTAGTAAATAAAAACTCTGTCTAGAAAATTTTGTAAATTCTCTCCGCCATGCAAACTATTTTTCCGATGTTATATTGCAGAACATGGTTCCTCATAAAATTGTTAGACTGATGATGTGGTTCATTCCCCTAATATTTAAAGTATTAAATTCAGTAAATTGAAAATGAATAATAAGCATCCATTAAGGGGACTCTTCATAGTCAGCATTTTTTGTTTTACATTTTTTTTTTTCAAACCGAAACTTAAGTTTTTTTTTGAAATTTTGGTATGACGGCAAGTCAGGAAATTATATCCAAGTTCATAATGAGTCCGTGGTTACCACTTGGCAACTTATTTACCCAATAAAATTTTGGAAAATTTTTGTTACGGGAAGAAAAATTGCAAATGAAAAGTAGAGTAAAGTTCCTTTTTCATCACGTCAAAGTTCTGACATGAATTTGAAACTAGGAATATGTTAATGGACTCTCACTTAGATAACAAACAGCTGCCACTTCATTACCACAATCACAGTCCATAATTGGCAATCAAACTACAATTCCATCGTATGTCATAGTTTTGATTTTCACTGAAATATGTGAAAAATCAGAAAGAAAGCAAGAAGCAGCCAAAACCCTTGGGCAGATTACCGCATCATCATCGATTTATTATGCACATCAATCGACGTTCAAATGTCAACATATATATGAAAAACCCATTGTTGGCGCCCAGAATATATTAAATTATCATTTAATATGAAAACATTTAAACAAAAATAAATAGGATATCGCACATGAAATAAAGCACTAACAGCAAATGAATCACCTGTAACCGTCCATCCAATGACCGTGGGATTGTCACACATTTAGATGGTTGTCCTGGACATGAAAGAGCCCTCTCCAATTCCTCGATAGCTCCTTTCCGTTTCTTCAGTTTCTTTACTAAACTATCTACTGCCTTTTCGGCCCATTTCTCCTCCTCGTCGCCTTGCTTCCATCCTAGTAACTTTTTCACAGCCGGACTTGTGAATGAAAATAATGTGCCCAAAGTGGACATTGCACTGCTGCTTGAAGTTTCAACGTCGTCGGTATCCATTTTATGCAGCTTCGGCGAGATCAATCTGAAAAAACGAGATTTCGATTAGATGCGTTTCAAACTACTATTTAATTTAATCCAACATTTTAACAAATGGATTCGGAATCGATGTTTGAGTAGGGATTAAAATGCATTCCGCTTTTTCAACTAATTATTAACGGGTTTTCAAGTCACAATTGTAACTCCTGTCATACAGATCCAAACAAGCGTTGATTAATGATGCATTTGTTATAAAATTTGCCATTTGAGTACTTAATCGAGACCAGCAATTAGTCACAACGGCTTCAATTTATATGTACGACACACAACGCAGCCTGGCGCCTTTTTGTTGCCTGTTTGAAGAATAATATTCAAATTTACACTTTTACTATACACGCTTTCACTCTGCACACTTTCCAGTCAATAGACTAGGACAATTATGTTAAAATGTCACGAAGGTGTACAAATGAGGATTTCATACATATATGGCTCCAGGAAACATTGTGACAACATTGACCAGGCAGCACTTCATCTGATAGAGTCAGTCGCTATACGAATAATTATAGCTATAGATGTTCGGAGTTAGAACAAGTCTAAGTAGAAAATCATACGCTGACAGTGGATAGGGCAAAATTTACAACAACTTGGTGCGTGGAACCAGTCGGGGCAGGAGACTCAGTCACGTACATAATAGAATATCGAGCAGTAAAAAGTAACGTGTATATTTTATAATCGATTTAGTCATGTTTTTCTACCACTAGGCGATTGGAATGGAATACTCAATGAGCGTTGTTTCATGTTTATGGGGTTTCTTAAGGGATCGAACAACAACAAGGCTCTTGGTACTATATATCACTCGGAAAAGGGAATGTTATAAAGTACGGATGAGTATGAAAGCAGAATTTCACTGATTCAAGTTTTCATAAATAAGTTGCCTATCAAAAATTCCGGGAAAGGTTGCAAGAAATACTTAGGTAGCAAAGATTCCAATTAAATGCGAACTGATATTCCGTCATTATTGTTATCGGGAACGCAATCTAGTAAAATTTTGCGGCTTTGTTTTGGTGCTGAGGAAGGGTATAGGGAAAAACCAATTAAGCTTACATGCACTCTACTTCACATTACTTACCCCCGCCATAATATTCTTTGTATTACACATGATTTGAAGATATTTGATTCCCTAGACGTTAGAAATAATAGCCAACGTAGGAAGCGTTATCGTGTTGAAATTTCTATAACGTTTAATTGGAATGTAAAATGGTTCACAAAAGTATTGGATTAACAAGTCGGAATACCGGAAGCTCGCGCTTCGGGTATAAAGGTTTTGTGTTCATCTTATGTAAGAGACGCACATTTTTCTGTCCGTATATAGTTACAAATCCAACATAATCCTTCATATTTTTCCAAACTACGAGACATACGTACATATTAGAGCCATAGATATCACGCTCACCCTAAACAAACAAACTGCCTATTACCTACTGTACACATATGCACGTATCTAAATTTATCGTACCCATATTTCCGATTTACGTCTTATATCTAACTGAATTAGGCACTACCCGCAAAGTTCATTAGCACGCATATATTATATACCTACATACACACGTCTGGTTGACAAATAACTAAAAAACTAAAAATAATTGTCTGCGACCCAATTCATAAGAATTCATTTCGTTGTGGTATTGACAAATTGATATGTGATGATGACGTCATGCAGGTTGTAGAGTGCACGAAATTCACAAAAAATTGTAAAGTTTCACCCCCTATAACTTTGTTAATAACAGTTGGATTTTATTCAAACTTGACCAAACTGTGCATTATGTTCTTCATTACACGCATGCCAAATTTTGTACTTCTGGGATGAACACAAGGGGGGTGCCGGGTAAATTTCTAAAATGTGGAAATATACTATTATTAACTTTATTTGTGCAGATATCGGAACCGGATATATTTTGAGGCCTAGATTTCGTAGAGATGCACCACTGTGATTTTTTTCAGATTTTTCGATTGGATAGGTTCTGAGAACGAGACCTGTTACACTTTTTGTGGATCATATTTTGAACCCTCACTCCCCTATGTTTCATATAATATCAAATATTGACCCAGATTCGAAAAGTACTAATTGAGACCTTTCATTTGATACCCTACATAGCTACATTCTGTGAAAAAAAAATTTGCACCCTCCATTCACATGTACGGGGAGCCCCCCTTAAACTTAACACAAGATGGCGCCACTTACTGCATGTAAAGGGATCACCAGATTACATAATCTCACCAATTTTGGTGACAATCGATCTAGCCGTTTCCGAATAAATCGGGTGTGACAGACAGACAGACAGACAGACAGACAGACAGACAGACGGACAGACAGACACCGTCTCGATTCTAATAAGGTTTTGTTTCACACAAAACCTTAAAAAGTAGGCTTTTATGTTGCAGGTAGGTTCAAGTGGGAAACATTCGATGAAATGTCTTGATTAGTGCTTCCTTGAACGGGTCAAGTATTTATATCAGTTGCGAAATAGTGCGAAATCCAAATTTGAACTAAGATGTGATTCTTTCTTAGCTAAACATCGGAATAAATTCATAATAATGCGCCTATTTACCACGTTGTTCAAATAAAGAAATTGACGGAAAACACCCTTAAATGGGGAAACCACATTAGGAGGTATTCAGAATAAACTTTTTTTTATTACATAGATCATCAAGCGTCCAGAAGGAAGTCACCTTATATCCCTACGTAAACTTGTAACCTATGTAAATTGTGTATTTATAACTATTTGGCATCAATCCCTTCTACGAGTACAATTGTATTTATTGTAACTGCATTTTATTGGTAATTACGAATACATTCAAGAGGGGATTTTCCAAACAATTTTTTGTTAAACGTGTTTTTTTCAAAATGACCTTTTTCACATTTGCGGGAACTCTAACTCAAAAAATAATCAACCGACTATTCTGAAATTGAAATTTTGTGTAAAACAAAACCATATTAAAATCGGTTTAATGCATGCCTGTCTGTCACATATATTTTTCTCGGAATCAGTTAACACAAAATTTGATTGGAAGGTGGGAACTATGAACGCTCATGCATACAGTGCTACATCGTTGTACGAGGAATTTGAGGGAGAGGGGTCCACATACATGCTAAACGGTGGTGTATAATTATTTTTCACCAAATAGTAGGGTATCAAGGGATGAGTCGGCCAAGTTGGACTTTCTTAGACAACCCGACGACACTTTCACGAGCTCCAGACTGGATTCAGTACAGACCCTCCTGGAAGTACACCACCCGGGAGAACGGATGACAAGAATTGGCAAGGGGAGAGTTGACGGTTCTCGTAAACCGTTCAACACGCACGTGCTGCAAGGGGAACTGGAATACTACGAAAGCGGTTATTACCTATGAAATGGTGAGAGCTGCCATACTGTCTTTTGAACATTTCAAAGCACCTAGAATGGATGGCATTTATTCGGCAATGCTAAAGGAGGGTATAGAGCACTTAGAGCAATCTCTAAGAAATATTTTTCGAGGATGCCTTGCTCTGGGCTATGTGCCTTCCTCTTGGCAAAAGTTTAAGGTAGTCTTCATACCGAAACCTGGGGAAGTTGACTATTCTAATCCAAAGAACTTCAGACAGATAAGCTTGATTTCATTCTTGCTGAAAGGTTTGGAAAGACTGGTAGAGCGTCACATTCGCGGAAATGCATTTAGGTCGCACCAACTTAATGAAAACCAACATGATTACCAGCGTGAAAAGTCCTGTGAGTTTACTCTTCATTCTTTGATCACAAAGATAGAGGATGCAACTTTGAATGGTGAGTACGCGATGGGGGTGTTCGTGGACATTGAAGGGGCTTTTGACTGTGCGCCTTTTCAAAAACTTTGTGATGCCGCCAGAGCGCATGGTGTTGATGATGCTTTAATTAAGTGGATCCATGCTGTGCTAACGCAAAGATTATTGTGCGCTGAGGTAGGGGTCGATCGCTACCTGACTACAGAAGCGACGAAGGGCTGCCCCCAAGGGGGTGTGCTTTCGCCGCTTCTGTGGAGTATGCTGATCGACTCACTGCTATGCGAACTGCAAAATTTGCCAATACACGCTCAAGCTTATGCTGATGACGTGGCTGTAATTGCTGTTGATCGGGATCTTGGAACGGTGTGCAGGAATATACAGCGTGCCGTTGATTTGATAGACACCTGGTGCCTTAAACATGGTTTGTCAGTTAATCCAAATAAAACCACAATGGTTTTATTCACAAAAAGGAGAAAACTGGATGGACTTTGTCTCCCTGAGATGAGGGGTGCTACCCTTCAACTCTCCGAAGAAGTGAAATATCTGGGGGTCACTCTAGATAAAAAACTTCTTTGGAACAAACATGTAGAGGTAAAGATGAAACGAGCTCTCACAGCTTATGGGCTGTGCAGACGGACCTTTGCCTCGACATGGGGACTCAGGCCTCATGTGGTAATGTGGATATATGTTGCCATCATTAGGCCGATGTTCGTATATGCATCCGTAGTGTGGTGGGTTAAGGTAAGACAAAAAGGTTTTCACCGTAAACTAGACGCACTGCAAAGAACTGTTTGTCTGGGTATCACTGGTGCCATGAGCACGACATCCGGCGCAGCTCTGAATGCACTACTCAATTTGCAGCCCCTGGATATATTTATTCAAAGCACTGCAATGAGATCAAGTCATAAGCGGATGTGGGAGACACAGAGCATTGGAAGAGTTACTGGGAGGACTAAATCCAGTTCTTACAATGCCTTCCGATTCTCGTGTCCCCATACATCTGTTTGGTAGAAGATATGTAGTTACCCTGAAGCGTAGAGAGGACTGGGAAGACCCAGAGGAATGCGTGGCGGGATATACGGAAGTCTTCTACACAGATGGTTCAAAAACAGAAGAGGGCTACTCTGGGTACCTGGTCACTGTGGCATAGAGGGAAATGAAATCTCGGACGCTTTAGCGAAAGAGGGGTCAATCTCCCCTATACCGGGACCGGAGCCAGCAATTGGGGTATCAGTAGCATTGGCTAAATCTATTTTCAAAAACTGGGAACAAGTTTCCCACAATGACAGGTGGCAGAGCTTAAATGCTGCTCGACACACCAAACTTTTCCTGCCAGAACCAAACATGCGTACCGCAAAGTTTATCCTGTCGAAAAGCAGGAGGACTTGCAGGTGTATTATAGGCACTTTGACAGGCCAGAATTCACTAGCTGGGCATATGTTCAGAATAGGAATTACTCAAGATGATACGTGTCCCTCCTGTAATGAGGAAGGGGAATCCACGGAGCATTTCCTATGTGAATGCCCCGCCTATGGACGCATCAGGCATCAGATCTTTCGTGCCGATGTTCTCCAGTTGCGACATCACATCCACTAACGAAAATCCTGCGATATGTTAACGAATCGGGAATGTTTCGCTAGACGGGGGTGGCGAGTACAATGGGCCAAAACAGCCTGAGTGCTCTGAAGCTGTAACTTCTGTCCCACTTCACACACACAGGGTATCAAATGGAAAGTTCTAATAATATTATAGTATATTACTATAATTTTTAGGAACTGACTGCAGAACCTCCTTAGCTCCATTCCAAAATCATAATCATTTGCAGTAATATAGTATATTATATAGAACATGATCCTACCAAGTTTAATGGAAATCACGTACATACATGTCCATCTAATTGAACACTATACTTCATTATTACAGATGTATACACACATGGCTGTCTCCAGTAATTGATACTGATATACAAACACCTAAAAAATCTAAGAACGGATCACGAAAATATCCCCATAGACCCCGCCGTTCGTACACTTTATATGATAGTAGTTGGATTGCGCCCAAACTTTCCAGAATTGTGTCCCATATTATCGCCTACAACGATGCCATTTGTACTTCTAGAATGGACCTAAGGGGGGTTTAAGGGTAAATTTATAAAATATTGTAATATAACATATTAACTTTATTGGTGCAAATATTGGAAAGCGATATATTTTGGGGCACATATTTTGAGTCCTTACGCCCCTGTGTTCCAACCAATACATGATCATATTCTGTTAAAAAATGTATACCTTCCATTTTGGCATATATGGAGAGCCCATCCTCCCTTAATCCCAACACAAAATGATGCCACTCGCTGCATGTAAAGGGACACACGACCACACCTTCTCAACAAATTTTGTGATAATCCATTCAGTCAATTCCGAGTAAATCGGTGGACAGACAGACATTGAATCGAATTTAATAAGGTGTTGTTTCACACAAAACATTAAAAAGGCCTTCTAATGCGGTTTCCCCCCTTAAGGGTGATTGTGATGATGAAAGTTTCAATGCAGTGGAAGACAAGGGTAACCTTGGCTTGTCGCAGCTAACCATTGAATCAATCTAAATATATCTTCAGTATAGTAAAGATGCAACCGTGCAACGAAGCGGCAATGTCAAGGTGTTGGTTCTGGAACCTTGGTTAGTGAACGGGACGATAGTCGGGGTCGGGAATATATTAGATAATTTTGACATGTCATATATGATATGGCATGTCCTCTAGCAAGTCCAGGACGTGCATATTCACTAAATCCGAAATTCACCACCTTTAAATTATTTTATTTCCAGTTACTTAATGATAACACAGATTAGGGCAACCAGTCAAATGTGTGGGACTAATCCACACAGGTAAACCAGGTCGTCACTTACGACAAAATGAGAGCATCTGGTTAACTATTGCAAAGCACACAAACTCTAGGCTATTATGGACGCCGACGCGAAAAAGTATCATGGAATTTGAGGCAACACTAAGGATAATAGGCGGGGTGAATATATTTTTCAATAAGACCTTTGTTACAAGATAGCGAAAATAATAATAATCGTTGGCAAAACAATCCATTTGGATCTATGCCCTGAAGCGTTTTGCAGTACTTCATTCAAAATCTCAATGGTACAGTAGGCGGCAGTGCGGTTAGCATGAGAGAGAGAGAGAATCAAGACCAAGTCGAACCTTGGTTAAAGACTCTAAGTCAAAACACGGTAGAAATTTAAGAGGCACAGGAAAGAGAAGTTGATACCCTTCCTCCTGCATCAAAACGAGCCTGGTTATCAATCAGGAAAATCTTTTGAGACTATATAAGCTGGCAATGAATATTGAAACTGCCTCAAACAAAAAAGAGGCGACTATGATAAGGGGATCTTATTTGACTGCCCCGCGCCCTCAAAACATACCATATCAGGAATAACAAACCCTGAAAAAGGGTTCGATCAGGTACACCAAGTAGATTATTTCCTTTGTGTAGCGCCTAAGACGAAAGAATAAACGAGCAGGCTACAGTATAAGGTAAAATAATCCAATCCTATAAAAAAACATCCCCACTCACCCGTTCTTCCTTGGTCGGCTAGCATAGTAGAAATACTTGATGACATTTTCGAATTTTCTCTTCGACTGCTGGTATTCAAATGGATACATACTAACGGCCAAAAGTTTGGAAAAAATTAAAAAAGCAAATTGGAAAACTGGAAGCTGGATGTTCCAGGTATGAAAGGTGTTGTGTATTTCTTTTATAAAGAGATTTGGGTGTGCATTTGCCCCATTAGTACGTAGCACTTAATATATGCATATATTATGTGAAAATATCCACTTTCAAGTGATATTGACATTAAAAGTCTTGAATTTGCAAAGAAGCGATAACTTTGACCTATTATAACTTTGTTAATAATAGTGCGCTTTCCACCAAACTTGGTGGGATCATGCTCGATATTATACCCTTCATTATTGCAATTTCGTGGTATTGGGATGATATGGTATTAGGATGATATTAAGGGGGCTTGCAACTAATTACTAAGTACCATATAGTGGCAACCTCTTGATTTTTTTCAGATTTTTGGTTTGGGTAATTTCTGAGAATGGGTCCGTTAAAGAAATGATCACTTTCAACCTCCCGCACTCCCCACCTTTACAACAAATGTCAAAGTACTGGCTGAAACTTTTCTTTTGATACCCCACATGACTATATTTGATTAAACAAATTTAGACTCCACTTTTGCATGTATGGGACCCCCCCTTACATTCCACTTTTACATGTATGGGACCCCCAACCCTTAAATTCGACGTAGAATTATACCACTCACTGCATACGTAAGCGTTCACAGTTCCTAGTTTTCACCAAATTTGGCGTCAATCGCTACAACGGTCTCCGAGAAAAATGGGTGTGTCAGATAGACAGACAATAAACCGATTTTAATAAGCTTTGGTTTCACACTAAACCTTAAAAAGATCCTAATAAATGTACAGAAATCACAATTATTTGCCAATTCGCAGGATAATAATGCTTAACTATATACGAATAGAGAATTTTTTTAATTTACTTGAGTTCCTTTATGTTTTACACCCCTCACAAATTTTGGATATTCTCCTTACCGACCAAATTATGTTTCGAAAATTTGGAAATTTGGTGTACCTCATGGAAATGACCATATGATTTTTACGTATGTACAGTAGTAAGAAGTGATGTTTTCTTATTGAGTACTGCAAATATCCGTTTATTACTACTCCTTGAATAGAATAAGTAAAAACGCTTTCCGGAGAAGGTCTTGAGGTTTGAAAACAAATAAAATTCCCAGAATTTACATCTGGCGGATACAGTGAGTGGGCAGTAAAACAGCTAACCTTTCCCTAATTACCTTGAATTTTCATTAGAGGACACTTTATACGTTCCAATTCAGTTTTTCTTACAAAAATGCATGAAAATTGCTTTTCGATATTTGAGTGAAATTTATGAACAAATTTGGTACTAACTTGGCTTCGGATAGGATTCTAAAACAGGAAACCCACTTTAAACAAGATTCTACCTGTGATTTTTCAGTCCACCCTACAATCACACTACACAAACTTATATAATAATGGAGATCCTCGGCGCAGTGCTAGCTTTTTTCAATAAAATCAATGTATGACTTCAAGATAATATAGAGGTTTGTTGCTAAAGGCTACTCTAAACAAATAATAAATATTGATAATAATTATCAATTCATTTATAAGAAAATGATGTGAAGGCGTTATTTACTCAACCAATAAAAAATGTAATATATAACAACGAAAATAAATCGAAAATCAAACCCTTATCTTTCCGCAGTACTCGATTGATTTTGTAACCACATCGGTAGCAGGTATAAGACACCTCCGTCACAGCCACCAGGGTCGACAACTCTACCTATTTCGATACAATCTTTGAAAGCCTCACAGGCTGTTAGATCCTGTGGGATTCTTGCACCGACTCCGATCAACACTCTGTATTGAATTAGATTAAATAGTATAATCTAGCTGTCTCTCCCATTTTATCAAACCTTATCATTTTCGATAAAAAAAAAAACTAATGAAAGATTTCCGGATGGCTTAATGTCAAATGTTGACCCAGCTGTGGATGAGTAACTGAGTCAAATCAGGGTAACAATCACGGGTAAACCTAATGCTGACCACATTTGCCTAGTGTACTCTTACGGTCTTGAATGAAGTGCTTTAACACACTTCAGAACCAGATCCAATTGAATTGTCGCGCCAAAGTTTATTATTATTATTATGGAAGGTGAATTTTAAAATTATAGTATTTTAAGGACGGTCATTTTATTCATTTGTAGCTTACGATCCTATAAACATAGAAACAAAGGAAATTTGACATTCAATCTAATGTAAATGATCTATCGTCAGCACCGATGCCATCCAAGCAAGGGACGCATTGGGTTTCTCCCATGCATTTGAATTTGGCTTACCAACAGCAAATAAGGCAAATTCATGCTAATGCAAAGGGTCCACTTCTCTTGCAGCAATTACATTTTACTACATTTTTCGATGTAGACCAGATAAAAGTATCTGCACGCAGATAATAGCTGCTAATATTTTTCTCCAAACGGAGAAATAGACACCGTCGAGCTCTATCTTCTTAGCAACGAGAAGGGCACGAACGTAGTGGGCAACACGGCTCCACCGGTCAGCACTCCTCAGCATCTCTTCGACAATGTTGTCTGGAGAGAGATCCCTGTGTTTAAATAGAACTGCTGGCGAACCCCATCCCACCCCCCCCCCCCCCCCCCAAAAAGAAAAAAAAGTGTGGTGCGCTTTTCCACAACCCCATTGCAAAACAAGCAATCCGGAAGTTGTGCCTTTCCAATCTTGTGCAGGTAAGACTGAAAACTTCCATGCCCATTTAAAAATAGTCCGTTTCTGCCACGCACTCCAGACGTGCATTGCCGTTCTTCACGAACAACCACCTCCCTTGCGCTTGTATATGGCTTGATGCGCCTTAGCAAGAAGGGCAACGGGGATCACTCCCGCGATCACCGTCACGGCCGGTTCAGAGACAGTGCGGTACGCAGACGCCACCCACAAAGCTCCCCGTCTCTGTACTTGCACGAGACGTTTACGATATACCTCTTTGCCAAGAGCGTCAGCCCATACCTCTGCGCCGTAGAGCAGGACAGGCTGCGTTGAATTCATCAGGAGACGTCAGCTGCTAGACGTAGGACCCCCAATGCTTGCCATTAGCCTACTTTACGTCGAAAATCCAGCTGCAGCCTTGTTTGCTGCTGCTTTGATTTGCTCAAAAAAGCTCATCATTGAGTCAAGAGTCAATCCGAGGTACTTTACCCCTGATTTTGACTCGATTATCGACTCACCGAACGATATGGGACGCAGGGTCGGAATTCTCTTTTTAGTTAGGATGACTACTTCAGTTTTTTCCAGTGCAAGGTTGAAACCATGAGTAGTCATCCATCCACTTACCCGTCGCATCAATATGCCGAGTCTGTTCGACAGTGCGTCCAGCAACAAGCGCCGCGACATCATCTCGGCTATGCAGATGATGGCACGACCCTTCTGGCTCCTTCGCTCGCAGCCCGGGCGCTGGAATGTTGGGGTAGATTCGGTGTTTAAAGCTACTGTTCTCGCCGCCATTTCAAGAATTCGTTTCCCTCTGGAGTCTATGTGAGGCATGCACCATTCAAGTGTCTTAGCATCGAAGTCACCCCCGACCAGGATCCGCCCATCTGTGCCTAAGATAGCGTCCTCCAACGTCTCATTCGGCGTAAGGTAGATCCTAAAAAACGTTATCCCTGAACACCGAACCCAAACAAAGCCGTCCCCTTGGCCTTGGGTAAGAACCCTAAGGAGGGTGCCGTCCCGAACCCAGATGGCAGTGGCACCTGATATGTCAGAGTGCCATGAAACTGGGTCCTTGTTTTGGTACTGCTCACTGAACAGTACTAAATCAGCGTTAGTATCCACAGCGAACTGCGCTAACAACTCGTTTGCGGTTGCGCTCTGGTGCATATTGATTTGTAGGATGCGAATCATGTTGACCGTGTCCTAGTTCTTTCCAATTCTGCTCTGAAAACTGGACAACATCTGTAACATTTGGTTGGGGCGGTCTGGATCCGTATCCTACACACTACCCAACCAATTCTTATTTTCCAGCTGTTTAGAAGCTTCCACGCGGATTGCTAGGCAACTTTCACCACAGCGAGTTTTTGGCCTCGGGAGTTCGCAGATGTGATACCAATTCGGACATTGGTTACCTCCGGACATTCGCGTTTGATGTCGTCTTCTACCTCGTTCTTTTCTGTGAGACAGTCGAGGTCCCGGATTTGCAAAGAACACGTGGGTTCCAGGCTGGTAACCAAAGCTTTTTCTCCCAGAATTCCATTGACTGCTTCACAGAACGTAACTTTATTTATTGTCTTCGGGGTAGTTCGACTAGGACTCCACCACCCTTCGTTTTACGAATGGAAGACACTTCTGCTCCGTTATCTTCGGATTTCGCCGAGGACTTCCGTAAAAGTCTTGTCTTCCGTCGGCTCAATAAGTAAAACTGGCGGTCTAGTCCTCCTTCGTCTCCCCACCTTTTCTTTTGATGCTCCGTCCTTCGTGTCCGCCTTAATTTTAGGCAGAGGTTTTTCTGATGGCGTGACGTGTTGTCTCTTGTTCCTCTTCGCCTTCTTCTTTTGAGCCCTGGAGAGTACCTGAGTGAAGTCTCCTTCAGATATCCCTTGCTCCTTTCATTTTTTTCCAAGTTCGCTCTGCAATGGGTTGCCAGTGATCCGTTTGGTACTCGTAGCATTCTCGTCAGGAAGCGCGGTTGTTTCTGCCTCCTTCAGATTTTCTCTTACTTTCCACGTCCCCCTATAGCATGAAATCCTGTCCAGGAACTCCTCCAGTTTTATTAGCCCGTTTTTCACTCCCTTGCCGACGTTTTTCTGAAGGAACGTCGCAGATCGCATGTGCTTCACAACTGCCGCCCATTTCTTAATAAGCCTTTCCTCTTTAGCTTGCGCCAGACTAGTCGACAGTCCTCCCTTTTGGCTTATATTCGAAACCATTTGATTAGTTTCGGCAGTTTCCACTGTGTCTCTTTCCGCAATTATAGCACTGCGTGTTATGGTCTGGGTTCCTGGCTCGGTTGCAGGTGCCGCATCACTTTGCGAGTCCTTCTCTCCGTTTGCGCATCCCGATGTCTCGTCGGGTATTTCAGCCTTTGTTGCGCCCTTCCCTGGGCGCTGGGGTGAACGGCGCATTTTCGTGCTGCGAATAAAAGCAGCCAGCTCACTCTCCACTTCCACTATCTCCTCGTTTGGTTTGTTTTTATTCTTCATTTAAGTTGTTTACCAGTGCATCGCCTTGGACCGCTATTAAAAATGCCCTTTTCTCGAGCTAGTGAGCTAGGTCGTCAGCCACGCTGAGATGAAACGTCTCAAGATCTGGCTGACTACAGAATCGTGGAAGCGAATCAATGAATCCAAAAGATTTAAGGCTCTATTGATCGCTGCGAATGGTGGCGGAAGTTCAACATAGTCTGCATTGTTCCAAAAGGAAATGATTATTGCGCTGGTCAAGGAAGCAGAAGTTGTCATAGATAGCAATGATTTGCCATACAAAATACTGATCGGTTTCAAATTTTTCGATTGATAGGGAATGCAATCGCCTTAGGGGAACTGGCAAACAATTCAGCAAACCGTTGACGATCGGGCGTAGCGGTGCGCTATGCACCAGTTAGGGGTAAAAGACAACCGCATGTTTCAGAATTGTTCGCAAATTTGATAAACAGCAGAGGCAAAATAATTTTTAATTTGTGTGCTCGAAAAATATGTTCAGAAGTTTTCCGGTTTTTTTGATCGTCCAATACTGGCCAGATAAAAGCTCCTCCTATTGAATTTGAGGTCTGAAACTCAATGCTTCTCCAAGTCATCACTTCACTCAGGTTCGAATGACTATGGTAGAAATAGCTTCAATATTTAAAGGTGGATTCCAACTTTCTTTAGTCACTCTCTATGAGACGCAGGGAATGCCGTCTATCTTTCTGATAGCTTCTGAATGGACGGACCGGGTAGGTATATCTGCCGTTGGTAATTTTCTGCTGATTGTGTCTTCGCATCATCATCAAACTTGATATTTTGTGTTTTTCTCGGATTTCTCAAATTTGCAAATTTAAACGAAAGTAAGACTCGTTTCTTGGATATTTTTGTTAAGTACCGTGAGAGAAAGCATTAATAAGAATCGCCTATAGAATTCCAAAGTGTATCGTTAGTAATTCTTTAGTCTAGCCACCTGCAGATGTTTAACATACACGGGATATTACCGCTCATATTGTTCAAAAGTCCCATTTCCCATTGCAAAGGCCTCCTGTTCGGTCCTTCCTGAGATTTACCCTAATAGGAAGCCGAATGCAGTTTGTTGATAAATATTTTATGCATGCGGAACATAATCGTTTCTCGCTATTCCTGTCATTTAAAACTCATTGGCTGGAAAACGTTGATAGTGGAGTAGCTTTCAACCGATTATAAGGAGACAGAATTCAGTAATTTATCTATCAGATAAACCTAACAGCAAGCAAACAAAGTTAAACGGTTCGACTGCAAGAAGAAAGCGTCATAGGAGGAGCCACAAATAAACATTGAAGTTTTTATCACTCCAAACTGACTTACCCGGCGTTTAATATTCTTATCGATAAGCCGTGCGTCCCCTTCTACAATATCAAACGATTTCCTCAAACTCGACTCTACTGTGCGCTCGTGACACAGCAGCAGCGCGATGCACAGGCACACATAACAGAACCCCCCGCGACGGCCGGGGACCAAAATCACTCGCTTCCGCGATATTCGCCGTCTTTGGAGACCTTCAAAGGACGAAAATATGACCGGGCAACTGGTTTTTCGGCTGCACGCAATCGTACTGTGGATTTTTGCGGCAGGATCAAGGTTCACTTCGCCATTCACTTTCGTTTTTTAATACCGTATGGGAGAGAGCGGATCAAGGAAAAATGTCGGTCGACTTCAATGACATCGCTGACACCGACAAAAAGGCACATAGGCAATATTCACGAGTGTTTAGTGTTTTGAATAGAGTTTCCAATGGGATAGAATTCTTAGTTACTTCTTCAAATCGAGAGGCAACTGTATGAGGCACTGAAACTACGATATTTAGCTACTATGAAAGGAATTTCCGGAGGCAATATACGCGGAATGAAAACACCGACATCAACCAATCATACAATCCAGGGGAAGTTTCCAATGTATTGACGGACTGACTTGTGTGAAGTTGGTTGTAGATTGTCCGGCGAAAAACCAGTATTTCTTCATTTCTTTCTTGAATTGCTTTTAAAAATTATATCTCAGACGTTATTTTTAATAATGTGATTTGATTTTTTTTTATATTTATCACTTCTCATTTATTCCGGTTGTGGGCCCCTAGAAGGTCCAAATTTTAATTTTATGTCGCCTTTGTAAATACTTCATATTCTCAATACGTAATGAGTGTGAGTTGCCTCTCTGGGAAAAAACCAGAAGTCATTTACTTTTATGATTTATGCTATCTAAATCTAGATTTTCAAAACATGGTTCATTCCTTAAATTTATTTGGATGCATATATTTCGGGAACCATTTGATCCCTTTTTTAGTCTCAACTTTATTGATTAACTATCTCCAATTTATTCTATTCAACTTGTGATTATATCTTAATTGTCTTTCTTCCGACTTAATGACTTAATTAAGATGAACGAATTATTGCAGATTTTTTCCACCTTTTATCATTTGGAAGTTTAGAAGTATCGTAGCCTTCGTCGAATAGCAAAAGAAGTATGTAAGAGTAAGATGAACAGTGGAAACCTTTATACTACTGAAATTACCCGGAGTGGATGGTATCTTCCCAGCACAATTAGGTGCATAGAAATAATTTTAGGATCCATTCTAAATGTGGTAAGTGTGGGTGGGATACATATCAAGGGCATTGGAGCTGGTAAAGGTGGTCTTTACTCCGAAAGCGAGTGAAAAAATCTTCACCCTAAACCTTTCAGAACAGTTGCCGGACATGTGACATAAAGTAGACAAGGTCTTGAATAACCATATTGGAACCAACGTCCTAACGCGTAAAACCGTATATCCATGTGAACAATATTTACCGGACAGTACGATCAATCGCTTCCAGAGATACGGAATGTTCTAATCCGCAAAAGAGTCGGGAACACCCTGGCTTTCTGGCAGTGTTGGGCATATTTATATTCGTGAATACGAATACAAATAAATTCGTACGAAAATTTTCTATGAATTTGAATACGAATACACTCGTATTCCAAAAAGTGAATATCTCGGTATTTACACAAGTTAATACGAATATTTTTTTCGTATTCGTATTTTCGGGTCCGAAAATGAATATAAACGTATTCGTATCTACGAGTACGAACACGAATTTTGTTGGATTAATATTTCTAAGTGCAAATACGACTTTTTAAGGTTTTGTGTGAAACAAAACCTTATTAGAATGGTGACGGTGTCTGTCTGTCCGTCTGTCCGTCTGTCTGTCTGTCTGTCTGTCTGTCTGTCTGTCTGTCTGTCTGTCTGTCACACCCGATTTATTCGGAAACGGCTAGACCGATTGTCACGAAAATTGGTGAGAGTATGTAATCTGGTGATCCCTTTACATGCAGTAAGTGGCGCCATCTTGCGTTAAGTTTAAGGGGGGGCTCTCCGTACATGTGAATGGAGGGTGCAATTTTTTTTTTCACAGAATGTAGCCAAGTAGGGTATCAAATGAAAGGTCTCAATTAGTACTTTTCGAATCTGGTTCAATATTTGATATTAGATGAAACATAGGGGAGTAAGGGTTGAAAATATGACCCACAAAAAGTGTAACAGGTCTCGTTCTCGGAACCTATCCAACCGAAAAATCTGGAAAAAATCACAGTGGTGCACCTCTACGAAATCTAGGCCTCAAAATATATCCGGTTCCGATATCTGCACAAATAAAGTTAATAATAGTATATTTCCATATTTTAGAAATTTACCCGGCACCCCCCCTTATGTTCATCCCAGAAATACAAAATTTGGCATGAGTGTAACGAAGAATATAATGCACAGTTTGGTCAAGTTTGAAGAAAATCCAACTATTATTAACAAAGTTATTGGGAGTGAAACTTTACAATTTTTTGTGAATTTCGTTCACTCTACAACCCGCTTGACGTCATCATCACATATCAATTCGTCAATATCACAACGAAATGAGTTCTTACGAATTGGGTCGCAGACAATTATTTTGTTTTAGTTTTTTAGTTATTTGTCAACCAGACATGTGTGTATGTAGGTATATAATATATGCGTGCTAATGAACTTTGCGGGTAGTGCCTAATTCAGTTAGATATAAGACGTAAATCGGAAATATGGGTACGATAAATTTAGATACGTGCATATATGTGTACAGCAGGTAATAGGCAGTTTGTTTGTTTAGGGTGAGCGTGATATCTATGGCTCTAATATGTACGTATGTCTCGTAGTTTGGAAAAATATGAAGGATTATGTTGGATTTGTAGCTATATACGGACAGGGAAATGTGCGTCTCTTACATAAGATGAACACAAAACCTTTATAGCCGAAGCGCGAGCTTCCGGTATTTCGACTTGTTTTTGTATTGGAATGTTAGTATTCCCCTGGATAGCGAATATTAGCGCCTTAGTAATCTGATCATGTTGTAGGGTAGGCGTGAGTAAATGTCTGTGCCTGTATCAGACATCAGACAGCCAACAAAAATTCGTATTCGTATTCATAGAAATTTATCGTATAATATAAGAACAGGGTAAAAGTACCAAGAATGAACTACTGACATAATACACGCTGCGCGGTTACTTATGGGGAAACATCGCCCCTTTACATTGCATTTCTGGACCTGGTGAAAGCGTTTGACCATGTGCCATATAAACTAATCTAGTATACTCTACGACAACACCTAGTACCAGAGGAACTCGTGCGCGGGTTCAATTGCTCTACCACGATCCGAAGAGTAAAGTTCGAAGTGTGGCGCTTAGAGTCTCTGTCGGTGTTCATCAAGGAAGCGTCCTCTCACCACCCCTCTTTGTTCTTGTTATATACACTGTCATACAGGACATCCAACGTCCAACGCTACACTGCTTTATGGAGATGTTTTTTCTGGCGTATAATAGTAAAATTGATCTCAAACAAACACAGTCTCAGATTGAATCTGAATAAAATAGAATTTTGTACGACCGATGCTAATGAAACAGGCACTATCACTCAATGATAATGACCTGCCCAGAATTGATTGATTTAAATATCTCGGGTCAATGATAGCTGCCAATGAAGAACTGCATTATGAAATTGCTTCACCCACTAGCGCAACGTGGATGAAGTGGCGTTCCACAACTGGTGTTCTTTGTGACTGGCGGGTCAACGAACGTCTCAAATCTAAAATTTACCACAATGTCGTCCGCCCTGTCGCCCTCTATAATTCTGAGTGTTGGCCAACTATAAAGGACAGTGAACGACATCTTGCGGCAATGGAGACAAAAGAAATCACTTGCCAAAATTAGTCTGAACATCGAAGTCGATGGTAAGCGACCAAAAGACCGACCGAAGCAACGGTGGCTTGATACGCTGGATGGTAACTTGGAGGCCTCACGACTACATCCAGATCAAGCCTTTGACAAAATAAATTGGCGCACGACCAGCGACGAGACAAAGGGTAAAGTAAAAGAAGAAGTTGACCAAACGAGTGTGAAGTACTACCACCGCTAATGTGGAATATGGTAGTTGACGAACTAGTAGGAGAGCTAACAAATACTGGAATGCAGTTTCAAGGTTACGCTGATGACGTCGTATTCGTATAAATCTAATGGGGTAAGTATGAAGACACGCTATATACCATACTCCAATTGGAATTGAAAGTTATCAGTATCTGTCCAGTATTAATCCCGTCAAAGTCAACACAGTAGTATTCACTAGAAAGCGCAACTTTGTCCACTTGATAACCATTAAACTGCATAGCTTAAAAATTAAACAGGAAATAGAAGTTAAGTAATTGAGAATTACATTAGAAAAAAATCTAGTCTGGAATACGAACATCGACTTCGGTGATTTGTAAGACCACTACGCTGCAATAGTAAGGCCAATGATTGCCACAAATTTTCCTAGGAGGGCGGTACTCTGGCCAAATGGGACCAATCTCAGGGCAACCGTCAGCGAGCTACATAAGCTCCAAAGACTGGTTTTAGTGTGTAACACTGGGCGATGAGGACATGCCCAGCAGCATTCCTGGATGGTTTTCTAGGATTGATTCCTATTTATCAAGAAGACTATACACAGTGGATTCAACTCCAAGTACATTCTTTCAAATCTTGTGGAGACGGAAAAGTCCTGCACACATTCGACCGCCATAGGAGTTTTGCAAGCAAAATTTCGCGCATTTTTATGGCTTCCCACATCCCAGCGGAAACCAAAAATAGAGCGTTCTTTATTCATTTCGGATTAATGGTAATGGATCTTAATAGAATCACTGAGCGAATGATTTTTCAAAATTCCTCCATGGAAAGCTTGGTGGAATCAAACATGCGCAACATTTTGGGCTATCGATTCATGTTTGCTCTCATAGGAAGTGAGAAGGAAGAAATACACACAAGAAAATAATCTAGGCGATATCGACACACCAATACCGCTTACCTACCCCGTCTCTACCCAAAAAGTGCACAATAAGAATCCGCGCCCATTTGCAGGTGAAGTTGCTCCTCCTGTGTATGTTCTTCTTACTATTTATTTAGTAGAGTGATAAGTCCCTCACAGCAGAGAGAGGGGGAGAGAGAACGGACGCAAGGGTCATTGATCAGTGAGCAGTAGGTAAGCGCCACCCGTATTTTTCAGGTGAAAATGTACGACAAAGATAGGTATGCCCACTTTACCATACAAAGAGACTATAGGGAGCAGAAAATTGCAATTCTAACCGACAGCCAGGCTGTTATCACGGCATTTTGGACTAACCAGATGAACTCTAAACTGGCACGGGAATGGCTTAAGGGGTCATCCCGTGTGAAGGCCGTTTTTTGCCTTTTTTTGAAAAATTATTTTGGAGGACTGGATAAAGATTTTTTCACCATATGTTTATTGATATCTCTAGTATGTGTGATAAATTTTTCAGCTTGATAGCTAGTTTTCGGAATACGTGTCAATTTATGTACCCATCTCCGAAGAAAGGTGTTTTTCTGCTGCCATACTGGAGGGCGCTGTGTTCATCTGAGGAAAAAAAACTACACGGGATTTTAATGTGGACAATATTCCACGGTCCGCAAACTAGGATAATTAGAAAATATTAAAAGGTGAATTTTTGGTGGGCTTTTAAACTTAATTTTTTGGATTTTGATGTTTTTTACGGCTTTTTTGTGAATAAAAAAAACAACCCGTCCGATTGCAATTATCCTAGTTTGCGGATCGTAGAAATATGTATTAAAGAAGTAGAATTTGGTTGGATAGATTTTGCCCTATGGTGGCAGCCGATTTTTAAGATAATTATCAACAGTAAAATTTTAACTCATCACTCATCAATCTGCTATACCTGGTCCGTAGAGAGTACTCTCCGTTTTTTCAAAAAGTCTGGCTTCAATTCTGGCTCTTTTAGCAAGGTCAGTCAATCGTCGTTCGGACCGCCAAATTCGCGCTTCATTACGGCGGTCGACATAAACCTGACATATGGGGCCAACTTAACATCCCATTGTCACTAGGATTTTGAGAATGCCATTGAATCCTTCATTGAAAATAATTACAGCCAGAAAAGTGGCTATTTCTACGACCTTGGCCTCAGAGTGAAGATGTTTAGGAGCGAAAGTCCAGATCAATGCATTTAACGACTCATTGTTATTCTTTTCAAGAGATCATCTCGTGACAAATCTTCGTAGATTGATTTGATGAATGTTTGAACTTCTTCAGTCAAAGGTGCCTTCTTGTGGTGGAAACTATCCAGTTCTCCTTTAGCTTCCGCTTTGCGTCATTTGCACAAACTGTCCTCACCTGCTGGACAATTTTGATGCTGAGGATTTTCGTCTGTAGAACATTTATGGAAGAAAGTTGCCCAAATTTCTTGCTTCATTCCTTCTATCGAATTCGCGTGTCGACGGATAGTCAGCCCAGAAAATGTAGTGAGGTCCTTATCAGTAAGTTTTCCAGCCCTTTTTTCACCAATGCCTTTGTGATTCTTTGTATTTCTAAGCCGCGTTCCCATCCTTTTCTCGACATGTCCTACGCATTCCTTTTTTATTACTACGTATATTTTATTATTTGCAGAAATTTGCAGAAATACCGGAGAAAACTCCATCAAAATCCAATATACAATATACAAAACTTGTCGCAATTGGAGCATCCATGTTCATGCTTGCTAAAAGTTTCTTTGCTGGTGTTGTCCTTTTTCTTCTCTGATAAGTATCGATTTCCATGAAATACTCGTTTTTTAGTACGAGCATGACGTTGAACGTTAAAGCGATCTCCCTTTGTACGACCCATTTAAAAAAATCACTGAACACACAAACAGCACAAAATACTTACAACAAAATATAACTGAGTATAGCTTGGAAGCCTTTCAGTGCTCACTCTAGACTGGATTATCCTTTTTATTCCAAACAGCAAATAAGTTTAGACAATTGATTGGTTTTCCATCTTTTTATATGTATACCTGTGTTCGAATTTATAAGGCCCAGGTAAAAAACTAACAGGTAAAAAAAGATTCGATGCTCTTTTTCATCGAGTACTCTAGTCGCGGCTGCAAACTCCTTACCTGTTTAACACTGTAATTTCTGAACGACTCGGAATATCGGAAAATCCCTTTGCCCACATATTCTCCACTATATATAGATACAATTCATGCAAAAAAAATCGATTTCTTCAACCCAACACACGGGATGACCCCCTTAATAAATTGAGTACGCTTGGCTCGCAAAATACAGTCTGGATTTTCTGAGTTCCAGACCATATTGGGTGAGCAAGCAATTAGGCAGTTTTGAAGAAAGGAGCGGAAACACCGCTGTATGAACTAAAATCCTTTCGTGAGGGAACTAGATGAGGGGAGTTTACCAAGAATGAAACAGTACGGTAGTCATGGGGACTAATCACACAAACACTGGCAGAATCGTTCAAAGCTCAACAAGAAGATCCTTTGGATCATAGTGGGAATACTCAAAGGTCATTATAGGCTAAATTTCAATCTCTGGAAGCTAGAAAAATTTTCGAACTCTGTCAGCATTTTCTTTGGAGATGAAACTTCCATACATATTCTGAAACAATATCCGACACAAGTCTTAACACCTGTTAGCACTGATGAAGGGAATAAGTCGTTCCCGAAATATCGGGTTTTACACTAGTGTTACAACAAATAACACTAGCGAATAAAAAAAAGCAAGTTTTAATTGTTTCAAATCCTCTCAGGACTTTCTGAGAAACCCGCACTCCTCCTATTTTGGTCTGTTCTTCTTAACGTGGCATCCATTGCCGAATTTGCCTTCTGAACACATGGCCCACGGTTAACTGGTCTGTGACCAAGTTCGTTTTTCAAAATATCTATCTTAAAGTATCAGGACAGCGTACCCCGGTGATCCGTCACAGACACATGTTGACGAAGGCTTACAGCTTTTGAATCCCATATAATAACACAGAAAGAACATTAGCAAAGAAAAATCGTCTCGATTTTACTATTGAGGTAACTGCATTTCCGCATTTTAGACAAGGTAGCGAAGGCGGAATTCAGCGCTGTTAATGAGTCAAGCGACATTCAGTTCGATTCTACCGTTGGCAGAAACCACACTTGTTAGATATACAGGCTGCGATGGTGTGATGACCCATCAGACTGGGAACCTTGGTTTTGTTAGTGTTTATATTTAGTCCGACTCCATTTGCCCCTCTTTCCTAATCCAGATCCATTTGGTCAAGATCGATGAAGAGCAAATAGATTCCTTGACTACGCTGACAGTATTTGAAGAAAGATGTCATCGTCCATTGAACTCCTCCAATTCTTCCGCACATAGCAGCATGAAGATAACACCGATGATGTTGACGAGGAGGAGGCTGATGAAGTTGAAATTCCATCTTCTATTTCAGAGACTCTATCTGCTCTAGGGGTGTTAAGGGGATTTATCCAGTACCAGGGAGCCAATTTCGAAAAGCATCACGATTATATATTACTAAAATTATGGAAAATTACAGAAAACAAATAAAAATAACAAATTTCTTTAAACTATTTTAAACTTGGAATTAATTATTTGAAGGTTTATTTCACATATATTATGTTTATTGACAGGTAAAGTAAAGTTTGTATATTATATATGTACAATACACACCTAATTATGATTTTTTAATGCTGTTTTTTCACCTTGCAAGATTAATTTGAACTTATAGGATTCAGCCCTGTAGTTCTGCTGATTTAGCTAACACCGAAATTTTGCAAAAATTAGTATGAATTTCTATTAGTGTTGAGATTTGATTGACTACCTATTATTTCCTTTTGAAGAAAGATTTGGTGAAAAAAAACGACACGTTAAAGAAATATCCGAGGTGTAATATTCTGTGTGCTAGGGTTTTTGCATTATGTTCACAAATATTACTCAAAAAATTGGCAAGCCGTGATTCTTAGGAATAGTATTATAAGATTTTATAATTTATGGTTGGGTTCTTCATATAGATAAAGATAATTAATTCAAAAAAAAAATTATTATAAAAGTGTCGTGAGTACTTTTAATTTTTTTAACATACAGCTAGACACCAAACCAGTTAATGTTAGCCATTTTTTAAGAAAATTAACTCAATTTATTAACATAAGTGTTATGTTCTAGTTAAATCAAAATTTTGCAAAAAATGTGTGCTACTTAAATTATAAAATTAAAATATTTTTTATACATCGTCCTAAAGAAATACAAAAAAGAAAGTCACATATTAGTGTTTCAAAGGTCCTTGGGTTTTGTGTGGCAGTCGTTTTCTGGAATAGGTATGTTGCCATTATTTATATATTTGCTCTGAGGTATATTGAGAGAATCTAGATCTGGGCCCTGGGGTCAATTTTGTACTTTGTGAGCCTTATGTTTATTACTCCTAGCATGCTGAAATGTAATCTTTGGGGGAAACATATATATACTTATTCTTCTGCAATAATTTTCATACTGCTTTTGATCCATATTACCAGCCGCAATTTCCTAATGATAAACAAACACGCACCAAGATCGACCAACGCCCGTGTTTAACAGTTTGTTTTATCTATATAGTTTACTTAGTAGCCTTTACATTTTAAGAGCACCAGTCTTTTCTTTTGCTTTACAAGCTTAAATACATAGCGGTGACTTGTTAATATACTAATAATGTCTGTAATGTTTCTCGAGTGCTTCTGAAGTTGACGATACACTGCTAGGCAAGATATATCTAGCCAAAGCATTCCGGTAGGTCGGAGATCTTATTGCATAGAACTCTGTATTGTTGGTAATTTCTGTAGGTTGTTATGAAGAAAACCGATTCCAGAAAACAAACAAGTCGGGGAACCGGAAACTGGACACTTCAAGTATGGAAGGTTTTGTGTATTTCTTATATAAAAACATTTGGCTGTGCATTAGCCTCATTAGTAACTAGCACGTAATATATGCATATATTATGTGAGAGTATCGGGTGATATTAACATTCAAAGTCTTGAATTTGCAAAGAAGCGACAATTTGACCTATTATAACTTTGTTAGGAATAGTGCGCTTTCCTTCAAACTTATTAGGATCATGCTCTATGTTATAGCCTACATTGCTGCGTGGTTCTAGGATGAAATTAAGGGGAGTTTCCAGTCAATCACTAAAAATTATAGTAATATACTAGTATCTCGGAGCCTAGGCAACAGACAGTGGCAGTCTCTTGATTTTTTTCAGATTTTTCTGTTGGGTAGTTTCTGAGAATGGGTCCGTTAAAGACTCCCACAGTCCTCATCTTTACAACAAATGTCAAAACTAAGGCTTCGGAAAGTACTAATCGAGACCTTTCATTTGATACCCTACATTTGCACTCCCCTTTGCATGTATGGGGACCCCAATTAAATTCGATGTAAAAGGATGTAATTTAATGTATGTGTGTGCGTTCACAGTTTCCACCTTTCCACCAAATTTGATGTCAATCGCTACAACCGTCTCCGGAAAAATGTGTATGGCGGACAAACTGACAGATCGACACAGACAGACAGACAGTAAACCGATTTTAATAAATCTGGTGTAATTTCATACCCGAATATGATTTTGAACTATGTGAGCAAAATATATTCATTATTTCTTACTATACTTGTTACCACTACAAACGATTGACAACAAATACTATTATGGTTATTTAAAATTGCGATGCGAAAGTAGGTCAATAAAAAGCAATAATATTATACTTGAAATATTTCGCCTCGCATAAACAAAAATATTTCTGGAATCAATAGACTGCTACCTTGTGAAAAAGTGGTTTTTGTTTTTCTGCATCCCCACACAAGGCAGAACAATGCATTAACTCAGTTTATCAAACTACATGTTTTTTATTTCACCTGACCACAATTTTACGCATTCATTTTCGAGTAATTATGAACAAATACACGTATGGTTACTATATTGTTTCTATTCATTTGTTTGGGGTTTTTAATTGGGAATTTTTGAATACTTATTAAATAATGCTTAACTCTCGCCATGAAGGCATTGATTGACACAGATGTACTATTCCGCCTTATGGGTAAGTGAATCTAAAAAGTAGTAGTGGTATTTCTGCCTGTAGGCATATGATGTAGATGTTCCGTTAAAGTTTTTTATATTTATGAGAAAACCACAGAACCACCACAGAAGCCTACCTGAAGCGCCCTGCCTGCGGTTTCGGGATTGCTTATACCCAGTTTAATTGTGCAGTGCACTAGTCAAAATATACTTGATAAATATGAGCACATTAAACTCATAATCGAACTGGTCGTGTAAACGGACCTTAAAAATAGAGCACAGGTCAATTTTCAGCTACGTGCTTATGGAACAGTTGTGCATTCAAAGTTTCTTACAAAACACACGTATGAAACCTGAAACGCTCAGCTTCCGGTTTCCAACTCATTATTGTAGTTGCTGAAATATTAAAACAAAATAAATGGCACTAACGAACTCTAATATGAATGAATTGTAAACAAAATTGACTTTTTATCTCCACTAAGACAACTAATTTTGCATAACATATAGTGCGAACTATTTTCGAGAAATTGCTGCCATCGTCTGCTGGTTAGCATGATTAAATTAACAACGTTAACATAGTAGCAAACAAGTGATGAGAATGTGGATAGATGGTTCTAATGCGATAATTAAAATGACGCTGATCAATATATAAATTGGAAATGTATATTTACATTTAGCGTGGCTTATTTATTGTTCTCACAATTCGTAAATCCTAGAAACATATGTACAAATACTATTTTACTTTTGTTGATAATGCATGCGCCAATTCTTCAGTCGCTTCTCTGATTAACTTCAATTTCTCGTCGTTGCTCGTTAATAATGCGTTTTGCTCATGTCCGCTTTCATCATCATCTCCATGTGAATGACTATGTCCACAGCTGGAATGTGAATGGCCATGACTGCTCGATGCTAGAAATAAAAGATAGGGAGATCGAATTACCTTCAGTAGAAGCATAATGGATTATTTGGGAGAAAATTAGTAAAGAAACTTATACGAATATTGCTAAAATCTGCGAACCTAAATGTTGTATGGTTTTACCACCAGACTAGACCCTAGGAAAGACAGCTTTTCTGTCATCACGAATTTATACCGAAATTTCCATAAATAAAATTGAAAAAAATTGGAAAAAAACAAAACAATATAATTATTAAAATACCTACATTTGCCTTAACCTGAGAAAAAATAATCAAGTCAGACTGTACCTTGAGGATGGAAAGGAATTAATTGTAATGGTTCTAATGTCTACAAATGGGAAAATTTCAGAAAACAGTTCATTTAAAGTTTCATTGTGAACAATAAGTTCGATCAAGTGTCACCAAGGGGGATATTACGCAGTGCAGCAATTATAGAGGTATCACGTTGCTGAGCACCATCTAACAGATATTCTCCGCTATCTTGCTAGGCACATACCAAAGAGGCTTCACTCCAGGCAAATCAGCAACAGATCAGATTTTTTCTCTACGGCAAGCGATGGAAAAACTGTTGGCATATGGACATCAGTTGCACAATCTCTTCATCGACTTTAAAGCCGCCTATGACAGCCTAGCCAGGGTAAAACTGTACACGGCCAAGAGAGAATTCGGTATCCCAATGAAATTGATAAGATTGACTAGGCTGATCGTGACCAATGTGCGAGTCAGATAAAAGCAGCAGGACCACTCTCGAGACCATTCAACATCCACAACGGTCTAAGACAAGAGGATGCCCTATCATGCGTCCTCTAAAACTTAGCCATTGAGAAAGTGATTCGCGATGCAGATGTCAATGAAAGCGGCCACCTCTTTAAGAGTACCCAACTACTGGCTTACGCTGACGATATCGACATCATCGGAAGAACAACCCGAAATGTACAGTCTACCTTCATCCAGATCGATCAGGCGGCGCGGGATCTTGGGCTGTACACTATTAGCGACCAAAAGGCCAGCCACAACGAAACAACGGTGACTTGATACGCTAGATGGGGATTTGACAGCTGCCCGATTGTATCCAGATAAGTCTTTTGATAAAACAAAATGGCACAACCGATCATGACGAGCCGAAGAAGTACATTTGGTTGGGAATAGTTTGAAAAACTGTTCGCGACTACGTCGACCTTTCGGATATCACTTTCTCGCGCTGAACATGAAGAAGATTCGCAGCGTTTGCATTCACCCGCGACTCTGAATAATAAAGTGCCGACTAAGGTGTGAATTTTGGAAGCTCCACCAGATTCATATCCCCCTCAGAGGAATCTGTGAAAGACATGCTTTACACTTCAGTACAAAGCCTGCAGTGACTATGGTGCCATCAAGCAGAACAACGCCCTTAACGGGAGACGAGAAATCTGACAACAGCCGGTCTGTTCGTAGCATTGTTGCCTAAACCCAGAAAACGGAAGAGGAAGGCACAGCAGAAGCAAACTCCAGCCGCAAATGAAAGGCGACTATTGGCTAAATTTTGCTTGTCAGAACCTTCTACTGACTCGACCAGGGAAAGCAGTAGACAGGAAAGTTGACGATGGGGACGCAACAGGTATATAATTGGCAGGTGGAAAAGAAGCCATGCGAACTGGCGACAGCGGAAGATACTGCAAAAGAAGTTGAAGCTCCTTGGTCGAATTGTGGAAATCGGACATAAGGAAGCGGGACCCCCGGCGGAAGATGAGGACAAGCTGGCAACAAGGAGACTCTTCAGCTAGTGATAGGATTTTCATATAAAACTACACTGTCTAAAAACGTTCATCAGCCCAAGAAGAAGTAAAAATTGACCTGAAAATTCGTTTTTCAAAAATGTAAGAATTGATTAGTGACCGACGATATGATTGATAGTTGGTGCCTTCAGCTTTATTCATACGATCCAGCAGCTAGCTTGTCCAGCACTACACAGCACAGACACAGAAGAATTGTTATAAATAAATTTTCTATGAGAGTATCCATACGATCCAGCAGCTGGCCTTGAGTTTTATGGTGGGAGAAAATTATTGCTCATATACGCCGTTCCATACATCCAGTGGGACTTTGTATCACTATTTCGTTCTGGTGAACTGGTGGAAAATGAATGCATATAAAATAAGTATCGACAAATACGACTACCTTTCCTTCTACTTAACATTTATCCAAGCTGATGGTAAATTCGCAACTGAAAAACTGACGACTTTGGCACAACTCATGGGTCCGAAAAATTGCTAAAAGCATTTGAAACCAAGGGGCTAAGAACAATATTTGGAGCAGTTCAATAGGACGATGGATGGACAATTGGGTGCAACAAAGTTTTGTATGATATACTATATGTATATGAAGACACGGAAAAATTTAACAAATGAAATTGGGAAGATTTTAATAGGCCAGCCATGTTCAATGAATGGGCGACTCGAGAATACTTAACATGATATTCGCGGGGACTATTGAAGGCTTTAGTCTGGCTGACAAGCCGAGAAAAACCTGAGTTTCGATTTAGGCTCACTACGGATTCAATCACAAATATGGTAACGGACTAGACAATTCAGGACCCTATTGTCAGTGCAGATGACACAGGGCTTCAGTCGGTGCCACCAAATTTATAAGCACGGACCTCTGGATAAAATATGTTCCCACAAACGGCGGTTCGCGGATGTAGAAGGATTGATGAAAGGGTCTCCCCAGAAGTGTGCAACCAAAAGTTAACCGAAGCGGTCTTTTGGGGATGTTAACTCATCAGTACAAATAGAAGGAAAGAAGGCTCCGTAAGAAATTGGTAAGACTTTATTTTCAGCCACCAGGTATTGAAGTCGATGAACGGGTCATGTTATGTTAATGATGCGAACGATCTGAGAAAAACTTATCTTAGCTATCACTGCCAGGGGACAAGCTTTACTTCAAGTTAGTAGTGGTGTACCGTAACATGATACGGTTACACTTTTCCGACGAGAGTACGAACGAATTATTTATGAAGTATTGCTCCTTCCTCTATGATGTGACAAAGGGAGTGTCAAACCTTGCTAAGCTGCCGAAATACTCGCAAAAGAACCATAGGTTTCTGGCAACTAAATTAGACGTTCAGAGTTCCGGGATGCGAATTTACTCTATGCCAGTTTAAGTACTAGATCCCTCATTGAGGTAGGTGAATTTATCAAACTATTGAAACATGCTTACCATGAACAATGAACTTACTTTCGTCAATTAGACTGCGTGAAAAAAATAGATTGATAATAGGTAGCATCAAATGATCGCTGATAAGGTAGGTGCGGGTAGCAAACGATATCACATTCTCAGGACACATGAATGTAGACTTGCAAGGAGTATGGAATTATCTCCAGCTCTTCTATCCCGAAATTCGTAGAAGCCTTAGTTGGTAACGTACAAACTGCGCGGCCATCCAATGTTGAAAGGGAAGAAGCAACCCGGAGATCAACAGTAACAGTTGAAATAGCTTCATATTTAATTCAGAAACTCCCACATTCGTTATAATGAATGGGGCCCAACAAGTCAAAAATGTTGCGATGATTCATATTTTTAAGCGTGTCTTTCTTTGCATAATTAGTAATTCTGGTTTCAGATAAAAATTGAAGTCACTCCATGTTCCGAAGTTGAAGAACTTTCAAGGGACTAATGTCGCGCAACTTTGTTATTTGTGGCTTACATTACTCTCAAAAATTCTTCGAGAGATGACTAACATAATGACTAAATTTGATTGAATTCCAATTAATTCTCCTAAATGTTTTTTGCAGAACTGAAATCTTGGCCACTTCTTGACTTAGAGCATGTAAACAGGTATTGATTGGTCCGTTTAATTCAAAATTGTGGAGATAAAAGGTACATTATCAAGCCCATGTTGTGCGAAGAAAAGGAGAGCTAACATTGCTGCTACTGCTAAATGGAACAATTAAATTAACTTAACCTCAATTTTTGCAGAGTTGCCCAGGCTTTGCATTCCCAAATCGTATTTGATGTGAAAAATACAGGAATCTATGCAATATCGTATGATGTATGAAGCACCAAGAGGAAAAAAAACGGATTGCAAGGAGCAGATTTGTGTAAGCTACGGTAGCCGACGTATATGGGTACAGCTACTACCTCTCTCAAAGTCTTATTTTGATATAGTTCAAGAACATGCTTCGGCGGCCTGATCTCCGGATCTCGTGACAACTAATGCCATACTGAAAAAGAGGATCTGGTTCAGTTGTGGGACTGGCATCTGCTGATGCTGCGTTGAATGCGTCAGTGAGAATTGTTTCCACAGCAACCGCCAGATCATTTTTATTCTAGCTAGGGAGGGAACCTGCAGAAACCGGCAGGGTAAAAAAGTGGACCAGCAGAATTTTATAGAGGTGTGGTGAAATCAGGTACCTGCTAGATAAAGATATCAAGAAGGAAACGACAAGCATAAAAGAACCTCAGTTTAGTTTTTTAGCGAATGAGGGGAGACTCTTGAAGGGAGGCTGCTTAGAGGGGGAAGGCAAGTTTTTCGTGGGTTTCCGGAAGGATGTGAATGAGTAATTCAAAATTTATACGAATGTCCACGTGTCTGGATTTCACCTTTAATGACTGCGACTTCAATAAGAGGCTGGGGAGTAGTAATAGTGATAGTAGTACTTTTAGAAAAGCAAAAAAAGATACTTTTAGCTCTGGCCAAGTTTTGATCCGAAATATTGGCGGATTTACGTTCAATATAATTCGTAGTCCCACCATGCTCTGCGAATTATAGAAAGTGAGCATTTTATATCTGACGAGTTACCTCTGCCCTGGTATGAAACCGTGAAGCAATCTTCGCTTTTTGTTTTAGAAAAGCGCTGCTAGAATTTCGTAGTAGGATCTGGGGAAGCCAACTTCAAGCCCAGACGAGAAACTTAATAAGACGTTCATGCTAGCGGTACGCGCTCGTTTTGCCAAGTTGTGTGAAGCATGCAGTGCAGAGGAGATCTCAGAAATATGGAAGTTGTGTTGGTACCTGGTGAGCCTTCAGATAGTCTTTTAAAAGCTATGGGGAAAATGTAGAAAAGTGTAATGACTGCCCTGGGTAATTGATGGCCCAGAATCTTTTCAGATTGGCAGTCTGATTTCCGCGTAGTGATTTTACTGTAGATAGATACGGGGTAGTTTCCTCCAAACTACAATTTTTAATTTTCAATGTAAATATATATTTCGGGAGCAAGTAAAAACAAGTCGGGAAACCGGAAGCTGGACGCTTCAGGTATGAAAGGTTTTGTGTATTTCTTATGTAAAGACATTTGAGTGTGCGTTTGCCCCATTAGTACGTAGCACCTAATATATGCATATATTATGTGAAAATATCCACTTTCAAGTGATATTGACATTAAAAGTCTTGAATTTGCAAAGAAGCGATAACTTTGACCTATTATAACTTTGTTAATAATAGTGCGCTTTCCACCAAACTTGGTGGGATCATGCTCGATATTATACCCTTCATTATTGCAATTTCGTGGTATTGGGATGATATGGTATTAGGATGATATTAAGGGGGCTTGCATATATATATGCATATATTATGTGAGAGTATCCACTTTCGGGTGATATTGACATTCATAGTCATAGTAATGCTGTGATTTCCTCCAAACTTGGTAGGATCACGCTCTACGTTATAGCCTATATTACTACAAATTTAATTTGAGAATGGGCCTATTAAATAAATGATAATTTTCGATTCCTCGCACTCCCCACCTTTCCAACAAATGTCGAAACAAAGACTAGCTTTGAAAAGTACTAATCGAGACTTTTCATTTGATATCCCACATGAATATATTTAGTGAAAAAAAATTTACACACCCCATTTGCATGTATGGAGACCCCCCTTAAATTCTACATAAAAGGATGTAACTCTCTGCATGCGTGAGCGTTCAGAGTTCCCACCGCCTCCGAGAAAAATGCGTATGACGGACAGACAGACCTGTGAGGGGTGGCCTGATTTCTCATCAGGCGCGCCCCAGCTGGCGGATGGGGGAATATCTATTGATTTGTAAATATGTGTTGCACTTTCCTTTTCTGACTGTGCATGGGCTAGTGTTTTCTCATCTCTGGTGAGTGGACCAAAATGGCTATGGCAAGGATACCCAGAACATACTATGGAAGACGTGAGAAGGAGGAAACTTATGGTGCAGGGGCCCGGAACCCCAGTCCCGGCGGCTTTTGGGATGAGCAAGCGGGCTCCCGGTCGTCGCAGTGCTTCGGTGGTGGACAACTTGGCCACCGTGGCATCTAATGCTACAAGTGTTTCAGATTTGGAAAAGGAAGTGTTCAAGCGAAGAACCACTCTACCAAGGACACTAGTAACAAAATCGAAGAAAAATGAATTAGAAGCAGATCACTGGACGGCAAAGACAGCAACAACACCGACCGCACATATTCAAGAGGAGCAGCAGCAGGAGATACTCCAGGAGCAGGAAAAGGACCCATTCAGAAGAAGTTCGTCAACTTTGAGATCTCCACCAATGCCAAACATCGAAAATGATAAAACGGGGGGAAGGTCAATGAATGCCAAATGTGAAGGACTATTTAAACTAGTAGTCCAGTTAGGACTCATGGAGAGCAGAGCCCTCAAGCAGAGGACTTATTACTCACACAGCTTGGTGAAAAAATAGTGGAGCTGTCGGAGTTCATCAAGGACAAGCACAACGTTCACCAAGCGATAAAAAATACGGTGAGATATATTATAGTACTCTACAACAAATCGCAGCAATGGTGTCACAGCGACCCAAGTGACACCTAATCGTATTGCAATCAACCTGCCACCAAACAAGAGAGTGCGGGAAAAAGATGAGGATCCTCTGGGAAATCAGCAGGCGCCTAAGAGGAAAAAGGCCATACAATAGTTTCGAAAAACGGAACTAAAAGCACCGAAGAGAGAAAGCAGGTCCCGCAAGTGCGAACTCCGGCAATCGAATCGGCAAAATCTAAGGGGGATGAAAATGGTGGAATGGCCAAGATTGTTAATAAAAAGGCGAAGAAAAAGCAAAAGTGCGAATTCCCCCAGAAGCAATTTTGATTTCCAGCAGTGCAAGTTAATCCTACGAGTAGATACTGAAAAAGTCGAAGCTGACCACGACCTAAAAGATCTAGGCGGAAATGTCAGCAAGCTTCGAAGGACCCAGAAGGGTAACCTCATGTTTGAGCTGAAAAAAACTGATTGCTTCCGAACTCATGTTGCAATGCCTTGATGGAACAGTTTAAGTTGGACTTGCCGAGGAGTCCATTGTGAGTTTGCGGAAAGCCTATGGCTATACTCAAAAGGCCACATTGCCATTACCAGTGGACGCAGCCCAGAAGTTATTGGCGGCCCGGAAGATTCGAATCGGATGGGTTGTTTGCCGTCTGAGAAAGCAAATTTCTCTAAAGGGGTGCTTCAAGTGCCTCGCGTTTGTTCATTTCGCAAAGGCATGGACCAGCGGCATTGATCGATCCGATCGATGCAGAAGGTGTGGGGAGAAAGGCCACATTCCCAAAGCGTGCAATAGGGACCCAAAATGCTTATTGTGCGAAGGAAGTGAATGACGGGACTACCGATTGCAGGAAGTGCTAAATGCCCGGAATTTAGGAAGGCGGTGACTTCAATGGAAAAATGAGGTTTATCCGATTAAACCTCAACCATTGTAGGGTCGCTTAAGATTTACTCGAGCAGACCACCTACGAATCCGAGGTGGAAATTACCATCATTAGCAAACCCTATAGAAACCGTCACGGTGGCCTATGGGTTGCAGATTCGACTGGTGGAGCGGCGATATGGGCATGCGGTCGATAAGCCATACAATACTACTGGTAGTCATACAGCGGCTTTGTGTGGGCGAAAATAAGTGGGGTATAAGTGTACAGCTGTTACGCCTCACATAACAAAGCTCCGGGTTTGGATGGCGTGCCGAGTAGAGCCCTTAAGTTTGCCGTAAAATCCAGACCGGACATGTTCGCTGAGTTGTTCGAAGCGTGCATGTCCGAGGGGATATTTCTTGCATCATGGAAGGTGAGCCAAACTCCTACAGACCTATTTGTTTTTTGGACACTGTGAGAAAAGTGCTAGAGCGGGTAATCTGCTGGAGAAATAGAGCCTGCTGCCGGGGAGGGCGCTTTTAATCTGGGCCCACTGGTGCAGAGCTGGCCAGTGATGTTACATAGACAAGAGCTTACGTTTCGAAGTCATGCAACAAAATAACACCGATGTTGGTTCGAAGATTTAAAGGGCTGCCCTGCATTCCATGATCGTCAGTTGTTGTGAGTGCTATTTTCCTAAAGGCGCGGGGGAGCCAAATAAAATTAGAGTATGTATCTGCACCGTGGATGACGTCGAAAGAGCTGTCTGGGGTACCTGAGGTTAAGGTGAGAGTGAGAACCGCCAAATATCGCTACACCTAACTACTACTAAGTTACCAATTTGATTTCCGTGAATATCATTCCACAATTCAACAGGTGTACAGGATCATGGATCTGATTGAAAATGCAATAGAATAAAAAAAACAAAGCGCGCTTAGTTATTTCTCTCGATAACGGCCAGGGGTTCGTTAAGGTGTATCATCGAGGTGCACTGTACAAATTGCATAAAAACTTCTCAAAAGATTTCTAGATTCTGTTTTAAAATTTGAGGTTCGTTTTCGAAACAACCCCCCCCCCCCCTCCCCCCTAAGCTTAACACAAAATGGCGCCAAAATGCTGCATATAAAGGAAACAACAGATCACACGCTCTTATCAATATCCGTGACAATCGGTCTAGCCGTTTCCAAATAAATCGGGTGTGCTAGACAGACAGGCAGACGGACAGAGAGACATCGACTCGATTCTAATAATGTTTTGTGCATACACAAAACCACTCTTAGTGGCATTTATTTTTATCATTTTCATACTATAAAATATGCGCGCAGATCGATTGTCCGGGCACACTCTTACGAAATTGTATATATTCTTCTGGGAGCGCCCATAACCGAGCTGCGAACAAATTTTACGTTATGCAGACCCAAAAAGTTGACCAGTGAAATCGATAAACTAGCAAACTTTTGAAGAGGTGAGATCAAATTAGGTACCCGCAGAGAACAAGAGAGCTTGTCATAAAATAAAATGCGAGTCAATACCGAGGTGGTGCACATTCCCCAGGAGAAAACGCAATTGTTGGAGGAATGGTGAACTGTCTAATCTTCGTTCGGACTGACTAAGAAGAAAAGAATAAGGGTACAAAGAAGTTTAAAGAAATTTCAAGTTAGCTGTGTAACGAAGCAAGACATACCTTGAAGGGACTCTACTCAGAGGCAAACATAAATGTGTGATGTATCTAGAGCGATGTTATGGGTTCACTGGAAAGCGATTTTTTTAAAAACATTCCGTGATTATTCCTTCAGCAAGAAAGGAATCGCGACGGCCAACGACTTGGGAGGTAATAATAGTACCCGCATTATTGTGAAGAGATCTTTAGAAAATGTGCAGAAGGATATGTGGAAACAAAATCTCGGAACTAGAAGGCAAATATAATAAGGACCATGGTAAAGACAAGGCGGCAGACATTCGCTGAGTTGTGCATGCATTACAGAGAAGATATCCCGTGTATTATGAGAGTGGTAAAGGCTTATGTTGGTGGCCAAAGCAAATAAACCTCCAGACAAGGTAACCTCATGTTATCCTATACATCTTTTAGATACTATTGCGAAAGCGTGTAATAAGTGTTCTGGGTAGTAGATCTAAAGTCTTTGAGGTTTGCAGCCTAAAACTAGTAGAGATATACAAAGTATTTAAAGTTAAAGGGATGACAGAGAGGCCCCCATAATTTTCACTGCAGGCTTGAAAGTGGTTTTAGTGAGTAAAACTTCCGTAATCTATACTCTCAAGACACGTGAACCTGGTGTTCGAAGTAAAAGTTGTTATATATCAACGAACTGAAGTTATTATCCTTGGTTGAAGTTACTATTCTGCGCTATAAAGCGAAGATCACGGGTAAGGTTTAGTTCCCTTCATACGTTTTAGTATCGGTTTCTTGTTCGACTCTAAACCATTTTTTGCTCTATGTTCTGTATTTAAAGAATTCGCAGGTCTTGAAAACTATGTTGTCATAAACTGCACTCCTTATCATTGTAACGGAGTATTTTCTGTTACATTGATAAGGAATGCAGTTTATGACAAGGAAGGAATACTTTCCGTTACAGGCGGAATGTAGTTTATGAAGACTTATGGAACAGTATACTTTCTGTTACATCGGAAAATACGTATATTGTTATAAACTGCATTCTTTACCAATGTAACGGAAAATATTCGGAAAATATTACGTTACACTGGTAGGAGTGTAGTTTATGATAACACATGCAATGGAATATTTTCCGTCACATTGGTACAGAATGCAGTTTAAGGTAACATAGTTAAAAGAAATGGTTTTGAGTTCTTCGTATACAGAAGATGTAACAGATAAAGGCTTCAAGAACCCGGCATTAGGACTTACCAAAAACAATAAACTCACTCACTTATATCACACAGTAGAAGAACATAAGTTAAAGGATTCAGGCAAGTAAGCTGAAGTATATTACTGAGTAGATATACTCTTTGCGGAGGTCTGGATCCCGCCCCAGCAAATGTAGCAATTATGGAGGCGAACCTGGTTAACCACAGCGCATATACGGTTATTCATTATAATGTAATGGCATGTACCCTTGACAAAAAACAGTGCGGAATCAAACCCTCCACCAACTTTCTAACAACGGAGTTGTACGATACATTTACGTATCTTTCATTGAAAACGAAGCAGGACTCATGACTTGATTTCAACAATTTAAAAATCCTAGCAAGACGAGTTGATATTGGATCATAAATATGCAACCCAAAAAAATTTATGGAGTAATTATAACATTACAGGGTGGCATACCCAAGCTTTCGTCAGCAACGCAAATCATGCCCTAAGGACGGATTACCAATCCAAGTCAATCAGGACATACAGTTGGATAGTTACTACAGTATACCTTGAAGTCAAATATCGCGAAAACCATATTATATTTTAATGAGTTATGAAAGAAAAAACATAACATTTTTAGGTGTTTTCTACTATTATCATTATTTTATTAACTTTATGTTAATAATAATAGGCGTGGACGCAGGAATCCAATTGAATCAGGGCCTTGAAGTTTATTAGAACACTTCTTTCAAGACCGCAACGGTACACTACAGTACACTGTACGAGGCAATGCGGTCAGCATTGCGCTCGCCCGAAATTATTACCCTGATTTAACTCAGGTACTCATTCATAGCTGAGTCGACTGGTACCCGACGTCACATTACGATACAAATCCCATTGTCACCAGTGAGATTTGCATCGTAACCTTCCGTACTACAGCCTTGTGTTCTAACTACTCAGCTAACCGGACATCTATGTTACACACAAACATTAACATAGCATGCTGGCCCCATGGCTAGGTAAAGAAGAAGTGTTTGATGCAACGTACTTTGTACTACCCTCAGTAAAACAAAAATAAAATGCTGAGATCAGGGAAAGAGATAAATAAAGTATAAGTGAATTTATTCAACTATGCTAAATCCTATCTGATCTCTCTTGGTGACAGGTTCTGCGACAGGCCAATGTCGTTAGAAACAAGATGAGCGGATCGAGTAACAAGCCTCAGAAAAATCCTAGGGCGTACACCTCAGTCGACGCGGCACGACGGGCCTCGGTCCTGTCGAGAAATGGGCAAGGGTTTTTGACGCATGGAAGGCGTCAGGACGTAAGTAAGTTAGTTCGAGCAAAACAAATACGTGTTTGTACGCTAAATGTTGGCACCCTAACTGGAAAGACCAAGGAACTCGCAAGAGCCCTTTGAAAAAGGCGCATTGCTATCTGCGTTCTGTAAGAAACCCGATGGTGTGGTGCCAAAAACTGCCACTTAGAACGCGAACATGGTAAAAATGGCTAACTCCTGTATTTTGGTAGCCCATACACTCAATACGATGTTGGTGTGGCCATCTCAGAGGGTTTCCGTGATGCTATTACAGAAGTGGAACGATTTGATGATCGGCTGATGAAGCTGATCGCACTATTCACTTCTTCACCGCGTACGCACCACAGACAGATCGACCTGATGCCGAGAAAGATGTCTTCTGGCAACTTCTCGATGAAAAGACTTGCAACGTGCCCGCTGACGCCTACCTCATCATTGGCGGCGACCTTAGTGAAAAGGCAGATCGTAAAAGATGCCATGGGGGAGAGTTTGGAGCGCACAATGAGAGTGGCGATCGTATAATCGATTTTGCGGACATCTATGACCTTGTACCTACGAATACATGAATCATTAAACGATTGTCTCATCTTCCTAATTTTATAATGGGAATAGTAAAACGCAAACGAGAATATAGTCGATTCTCATACGACGCCGACATTTTACCACCGTCACTGATTGCAAAGCCGTTTCCTATCGCAGCATCGACCTTTGATTGCCGTCGTGCGAATCAAAACGCCGATAAAACAGCGTGAGGAACACACTGGCCCGCGATTTCTTGAGAAGAAATGATCTTATTTACACGATTACCAACCATTAACCAAGAAGATTGCAAAAAAACAAAAAAGTGGTCATTTATTCCAGCAAAAAAAACTTTGACACTTGAAGTTATCACTTTATATCGCAACACGTGACGCGATTGCTGTTCGAAAAAGTGTACCGTTATGTCTCGTGCTGTATTTAGAACTTTTGGGCTCCCTGGCGCATACGACAACGGTGAATTTGGAGCATGGAAAATGAACAGCTGTCCTGCAACTCCAATGAGCTGATCAGTAAATTTTATAAAAGCATTCAGAAATTAGATCAAAAAAAGACAAACGCCAAAGTTTACTGTTAATTACGCAATAAAAAACTTTAAAGAAAATGGCTCCGCTTTTCGCCAAACAGGTTGTGAACGAACCGTGAAATCTAGTCGATAGATTTTGCGGAACATAAGAAACAACTCCAAACCAATTGCAGTATCTTTTGCAAAGCTGTTTGGCACAAAAGTTGAGTGATAGGCTATTTTAAACCCGTTCTCAATTTTCTTCACAGAGAGGGATTAAACGTCTATACTCCAAAGAAGAAACCATTGCTTTCCCAATAAAGTATTGAAAAGAAAGTTGAATATGTTAAAGCATTCGTTGAAAGAAGAAGAGCTTTGGAAACCCGTTATTTTTTGCAACGAGCCTAAATTCAACATTTTCAGTTCCAATGGCCTGCAATTGGTATGGAGAAATGTGGTCACTGCCTTAGAAGATCGTAATATTAAGCCAACAGGTTAACATGGCAGCATCACGATATGGGGTACTATGACGTCTAAAGGACCAGGATTACTGCGTATAATCCATGAAAACCTCACTAAAAAAGGTTAAATTGACAGACCAAGCTCGTACATGTCAACTACGGTTGCTATAAGGTCCAAACATGATTAATGAATTTCACAACATAAAATATAGGAAGATGCATAAACTAATTGAATAAATTTGAAGTATGTGGAATGTTGAACCTTGCCGATGTGGAGCGAACTTTGCCGACCTGAAATCTTCGTTGTACATTGAGGCTGCGTGCGGTCCGCAGTTTCTATCGCCCGCATTCCGCATGCATCGTAATTGTGTTTGGGCCCATATTGGACTTGTCATCCGATATAATGTTAGATCATAGAACACTATACACAGAAGGTGAAACTGCCTAGGCGAGACTTGAATTTTCGTAGGACAAAAACGCAGGGCTTTTCAATCAAGATCGCAGTTGCGTTCTGCGTATCTTCATTGGAATTGGCTCCCATTTGTGTGATGGGGTTAGTGAATGTGGCCGCGTTTGATATAGGAATCTTCCAGCTCGCTGCCAAAAACGTAGAAGACGGCGATTCAAATAATATCGCAATGTCACTTTATAAGTTTCCGATTGTGTGCATGAATGTATGGATTGGTTTGTAGCTGGTTGCTTAGTTACATGGATTCGCCCACACAGAAGTGCTATAAAAACACGACACACAATTCATTAACAGATGCGCGGAAAGCATTCCGATCTCGACTAAACCCTCAAATCTCCTATGCATAGTCTTCTTGGGAAGATTATACAAAACTTGTGGTATATCTCAAGAATCCTTGGACTCACGCCAACAAACGACATGAAATCGCAGCCATATCGTCCGAAAGATTGACCTACGTAATGGAAAATGCCATAAAGGACATATTTATCCGTCAAGACCAAAAGCAACTATGTTCGATGTCAGCCTCAGAAAATATTTTAGTTGAGCTAAAGTAGAGTGCTATCCAAATAGCTAGGCTATCAACGCCAAAGCAACTGTGCATGACTATGACCTAAATCGACTATCGTAGAATCTCTACACATGATATTATGCACCATATATTATAGTGGACATGCAGTAAACCATGTGCTTGGAGTAGGTTTCTTAATCAACTCGAAAATTAAACCTGTTGCTATCCGCTGTCTGGCGTAAATCACACTTGGATATTTTACCAGCCAAGTTCGGACGGAGCCCGCATTCAGGCGATACTTTAGGGGGATTGTGGACTGCGGACTTTTCAAACAGCAGCGTCGCATGAAATGGTTGTTGAAAGTATCAGGTTGTCCACAAAGTTTTCGCACAAATATTAATGTGACAATTAAAAAGCAATTAGCAGACAAACCAAAACAGCAGGTACAACATGTGATATCCCAATGGAAAGGTCAGAGTCCTAACTATAAAATGCATGGTAAATTATCCTTGAAGGATCAGTGTTGTGAAGGATATTCAAGGATAAACATGGAATTCGACAAAGTACATTTTCGTCATTGCATTTTGTACGAGTTTCAAATGGGGACGAAGGTGCCGAAGGCGATTGAAAATTTGTCGAAGGTATTCGGTGAAGGAAAGGTAAAGCGCAGGACAGTTTACGATTGGTTCGAAAAATTCTACAGCGGAGACCTGACACTTGAAGATGAACCTCGCTCAGGAAGACCCTATACGATTGACGACGATATCCTGCGCAACAAACTGGAAGCGAATCCTTTTCTTTCGACACGTGTGCTTGCAGAGGATCTCGGTGTATCAAAATCAGGAGTAGCAGTAGCCATTACGCGTCTTGGATATGTTTTGAAGAGCACAAAGTGGGTACCGCACGAACTGACTGAGCGAAATCTGGCCGATAGAGTGAGAATTTGCTCCGCTAACCTTTTACGGAACGAAAACGACCCTTTTTTGAATCGATTGGTAACTGGCGATGAGAAATGGATTGTGTACGAAAACGTAGCGAAGAAACGAGCCTACACTCATCGAGATCAACCGGGTCCATCGGTAGCAAAGCCGTCTATTCATCAGCAGAAGCGAATGCTCAGTATATGGTGGGACGTTCGTGGCCCCATACACTACGAGCTTTTGGGACCAAACGAGACCATTACCGCCGATAAGTACTGCGAGCAGCTCGACAGATTAAACACCCAGCTACGTTCGAAACGACCAGCATTGGTCAACAGGCGAAATATTGTCTTTCATCATGATAACGCCCGGCCGCATACATCTTTAACTACTCAGCGAAAATTGAGTGAGCTTGGCTGGGAAGTTTTGAGTCATCCTGCGTATAGTCCCGACCTTGCTCCTTCTGATTACCATTTGTTCAGGTCCCTCCAACATTTTCTGGATGGTAAAAAAATGACTTCTGAAGCTGACCTCCAAAGTGCACTTCGCACGGACTTTGAGGGGAAGGGGGAAGAGTTTTATAGAGGGGGGATTTTGAAGTTGCCCGATAGATGGAGGGAAGTCGTATCTAATGGAGGCAATTATATATTAGATTAAATAATTAAAGGTTTTTATAAACTTATCTGCTGAATTCTGTCTTTGATTTGTGCGAAAACTTTGTGGACAACCTGATACTTGCTTTGCGCGGAAAGCGGTCAACAAACAAACATGGGCCTCTCCAGACGGGACCACTTTCAACCAAATTGATCACGTGTTAATTGAACTCTGCTATCTTTCAGCCTTGATGAATGCCAGAACCTATAGGGGTTCAATATAGATTCGGATCACCATCTCGTTGGCATGGTGCTCCGGGCTCGAATACCCCCAGTCGCAAAAAAAGTCGGAACCACTGATTAGACGATGAATGTACGCTACCAACGGATCGGAAGAATGCTGCATACCGGGCAATGTTGCACTCTCAAAGAACGTGGCCACGCGCAGAGACTCATCACGAACTTTGGATGGAGAAGCAACATCATACACAGAATAAAGAAGCCTGGGAGAATCAAATGGTCTGCGAGCGCCAACAATACAGAAAGCAACCACATCCGGCGCGGAAGTTTTACCAACAAGTTAGCAGGATGAAGTCGTATACACCGCGATGTTAATCGTGTTAAGAGAAAGAGGGAAATCTGATTTCTCACTCCAATATACTCATGGAGCGATGGTTTGAGTATTTTGATGAACCGCTTAACAACCAGAAAATGCGCGAGTTGGAGGTGTTCCGTCAACTGAAGACGACGGACAAATGCTGCCACCACCAAGCATAGAGGAAACAGTCCGTGCAATCTATCGGCTTAAAAACTATAAATCGCCAGGAATCGATGGAATTACACCTGAACTGGTGAAATATGGGGGTGACCAACCGCACCAAGCAGTTCATCAATGTTCAAGGTGTGGGAAAACCAACCAATGCCTGACGACTGGCAACGGGGCATTATCTGTCACATACATAACAAGTCGGGAAACCGGAAGCTGGACGCTTCAGGTATGAAAGGTTTTGTGTATTTCTTTTATAAAGACAGTTGAGTGTGAATTTGCACCATTAGTACGTAACACGTAATATACGCATATATTATGTAAGAATATCCACTTTCGGGTGATATTGACATTCAAAATCTTGAATTTCCCAAGAAGTGACAAATTTCACATATGACAACTACGTTAGTAATAGTGCGACCAAACTTGGTAGAATTAAACTCTATGTTATAGTCTACATTTCTGCAATTTCGTGGTGCTAGTGTGAATTTAAAGGGGTTCTGCAGTCGTTTACTGAAAATTATAGTAATATACTATTATTAACTTTATTTGAAGGGATATCGGTATGGAAGGCATTTCGGAGCCTAGCCACCATATAGTGGCAGCTTTTTGATTTTTTTTCAAATTTTTCAGTTGGCAGTTCCTGAGAATGGCCCCATTAAATAAATGACCACTTTCAACCCCCCGCACTCCCCGTTTTCCAACAAATGTCAAAACTAAAACTCGATTCGGAAAGTACTTACTGAGGCCTTTCATTTAATATCCCACATGACTATATTTGGTGAAAAAAATATTTATACTACCCTTTTGCATGCTTTGTTTTACACAAAACCTTAAAAAGGGAGATATCACACAATGCAGCAATTATAGAGGTATCACGTTACTGAGTATCATCTATAAGATATTCTCTTCTATGTTACTAGGCCGGATAGCTCCATACACTATAGACACCTGGCGCGGTCAACTAGAAAGGATAGTACAGCAACTCCCTTAATGAGAAGAATTGGAAAACTGACTAGGGCCGGCCTGTCGGTGAAACTGTTGTCTAACTCTTCCAAAAAAACGAGGGAGGAAGGCTCGGCAGAAGGCAACTTCAGAACCTTCTCCTTCGCTTCTACCAGGAAAAGCGGGGGAAAGAGAAGCTGGTGATAGGGGTTCAAGAGCCATGGATTCATTTTAACAAAATCTGTGGTATTGGATCAGTCAAGGGGACTAGCATCTTCTGCAATGAGAGATCCTTAAGACCGAGTGACTGCGTTCTGATGTTAAAATTGTTAGAGGCAACCATGCTGAGACAATTCTGTTCCCAGGATCTTGTTGCGGTCAACTTAAAATACCAGATTAATGGTAAGAGGAGAAACGTCATAGTTGCCTCTGCTTACTTACCCTATGATTCTTTGGGTTCTCCGCTGACGCAAAAACTACGGGATTTTGTAGGGTATGGAGAATCAAGTGGCTTTGAACTGTGTGTTGTGATGCAAACGCTCAGCATATTTGCTGGGGCAGTAGCGAATGTAATCCTAGAGGAGAGAAGATGTTTGATTTTATCACCTCAACTGGTCTGATGATCGTGAACGTGAGGTGCGCCCCTACGTTCGTGGGGCCAAGAAGAAGTGAAGTAGTTGACCTAACAATCTGCACTTTAAAGCTTTTATAGTCGACTAGAGTCGGCTAGATGAAGTCTCACTCTCAGATCACCGTTACTTAGAATTTAGTCTGATTATTGCAGGCGAACAGTCTGTACTAATACAAAGACGGAATCCTGGAGTTCCCTAGGAGACTAAGGACTCTTTTGGTGATAGAAGATCAATTGGAAACTTTGCGTCATTTTAAGAGCGTTTTGAAGAGGCTTGCCCTATTTTCTTCTTTTTCTTCAGCCTTTGTCCCGTTCACAAGCGGGGTCGGCTCGTCGTGATCGGCTTCGCCATTTGGCTCTATCGAATGCCTGATCTGGGTGGGGCTTGTCCTATTTCTCGAAGCCAATGCGGGAAAACGGTTCCGTGGTGGAACCGAGAACTGCTAAGACGAGAGAATCAAGCAGACGACTTCTAAATCGTGCTTGCAAAAGCAATAAGGAAGAAGACTGGTTAAATTTCCGAAACTCATAGTCATAGTCCATAAGAAGGATGAGTTGGCCAAGTTGGACTCCAAACTTTAAAACAAGTGCGAAGAGGAGAATTGGCGGTTTCTGAAATCCTTTCAACACTTAGGTGTTGCAAGGGGAATGGGGACACTGCGAGAGCGGTTGCAATGAAAAGGCGAGAGCCTGTTGTCTCGCTCTAGGCTACGCGCCTTCCCATTGGCAAAAGGTTAAAGTGGTCTTCATACTAAGGCAACGACGTCCATTCAAATCCAAAGAACTTCAGACAAATCAGCTTAAAATCATTTTCGTTACAATGTCTGGATAGACTGGTTATGTGATACATTGGCAAGAAGGTGCTAAGGTCGCACCCCCTAAATGAAAACCAATATGCTTAATAACATGAAAAATCTCGTGAGTCTGTTCTCCACTCATTGGTTTCAAAGATAGAGGATGCAATTCTGAAAGGCGAGTACGCGATATAAGGCCCGCTCCTAAGTCTGCACCCGATTAACCCTCGCTTTTAAGTGAATTTCGCTTTGAAATTTTTGCAACGTATTCAGGGATAGTTAACTTAATTATCAATTCAGTAAAAAGTCGTTTCTTTTAACTAACTAATGTGATTCCCCCCTTACCTGAGGTTAGATAATGGAACTCTGCAAAAACTCAACTCTCTTTTGCGACGCAGTCTTACTATACTTGGGAAATCGTGATGGTGGAACATCTCAAAGGTATAGTGTGATGCAACCACAGAAATTTATAAGGAGAGAGGAGGAGGTTTTCTATGAGAAATTAAATGCAGCCCAGGGGTAGTCCTCTTCAAGTCCATCCAACTACTGACCTACGCTGACAATATTGACATTATTGGAAGAACAGTCCGAAATGTATAATCTACTTTCATCTAGATCGAGCAGGTGGCGTGAGATCTCGGGCTGCGTATTAATGAAAGTAAGATGAAGTACATGATGGGAAATTCAGCGCCAAAAGCCAAAGAAGAAACAATATCGAATTGCACTGGTCAAGCGAAAACAGAGATGTACAATTTACTTTCATCCAGATCGAGCAGGCGGCGCGATATCTTGGGCTGCACATTAATGAAGGCAAGGTGAAGTAGAAGTGGCAACGTCACCGCTAAAAACGGAAGAACGAACAACATCGAATCGCACTGGTCAAATGAAAACAATGAAGATAGGAGACTACAACTTTCAGACGGTTGAAAATTTCTCCTATCTCGGCTCGGACATCCCAACCGATAACTGCTATGACGATGAAATCCTCGCACGGTCATTGGCTGCCAACAGAGTCTATTTCAGCTTACAAAAACTATTTCGCTCGAAACGTCTCACCATTGGGTCAAAGCTCTCTTGCTAGTCCTTATGTATTCCTCGGAGAACGGGTTCTTGTCAAGAAAAATTGCGAATTCTTGGCCGCGTTCGAGAAAAGAATCCTCCGAAGAATTGATGGTCCCCTACAGCGATACCACGATCATCTAGTTGTTGATAAAATCTGGCTAAGTAGGCTACGGTGGGCGGGTCACCTTATTCGAATGGATGAGGTTGATCCAGCCTGGAAAATCTATAAGGACAATATCTATGGCAGAAAAAGAAAACGAGGCAGACCCTGCTTGAGATGGCGTAGGTCAGGACGCCAGACAGCTTTTAGTGATATCAAATTGGTGGACCTCGGCGCAAAACCAGATGCCGTTGGTGATGATGAAGATCAACTTGAGACTGTTCTGTGCTAGTGTTTTTTCTGTATTGCTATATGGGAGGAGCACATGGAAAGTGGACTCCACTGTTTCCCAAAAGCTCAAAGTTTCCGTCAACACCTGTCTGCGTCGCAATCGAAGAACTTGATCGGCACACAGGGTTGCCACTCGTACGGACTGTGATGAGAGGATCGAAGCGGCAGTGGATAGGTCACACTTTATGGAGGGGCGACAATTGCATTGGAATCCACTCTCCCAAGGCGACCAATGGTTGGATGGTCCGAGAACTATTAACGCAGAAAAATAGAGGAAGAGTGCGAGCATCTTGGGAAGTCGTAGAGGGAGCTGAAGCGCATGTCAGGTAATCGTATTTCGTCTGCTACTACTACTTACTACTTGGTTGATTGAGCGGCAGGTTTTAAATAATCCGCCGGAGAATATTGATGATTATTGGGCTGCTATTAAAATGTTTTTTTGCTCTATCTCTACTCAGGTTGGGGACCACGTCTCGATATGACTTTCGAGTCGAGCCATTCAACTATTCCTATTTTCCTTAACGGGCGGAGGGTGCAAGGCGTACTCTTTGTACATTACCTCATCATTGAATTAGGACTACTAAGACTTTCTTAAAACTTTGTTGTTCTTTATTTAAAAACTCTCACCGCAAGAGAAATCAGAAATTAAAGATTTTGATTTTGTACACGTTACTTACTAACTTATAACAAACAATAAAACTCCTTGCTCAACGACAGTATTTGCAGAACTGTCTTCCTATTTCTTCTTTGATTACGTTATTATTTTCCAAAGATTTTCTTCTTCTAGTTATTTTTTCTACATACGTTATCGGGGTACCCTGGTACCCAATTTCAAACGAAGAGCTATGTCGGCTTTCGGGTGAAAAAACCAAAGAGGTATTAATCAGAAGACGGAAATGGCAGTAGGTAGGCTACACATGGAGAAATGGCGACAACTCCATTGCTAGTTACACCATGCAATGGAAACTCTCATCTGAGAGTCGTACCGGAACGCCAAGGAGCAGAATTGTAAAAGAGAAGTGCAGAGCTCTTGGAAGTCCTAGTGACAGCTAAAACACATTTTAGTGAATCGGCAATCATGTAGGCGTGGTTCACACGCGAGCAGCGCAAGCAGTGCAAGCAGGAAATTGTCCAAATAGACTTATTAAGGGATAGTATAATGGAATGAGTAATGTTGAATGGAATATATACTACTTATCTATATTAACGGAAAAATTAAGGTCATCATTTCTAAAAACAATGTAATTGACTAATATCGAAAAGACAATCATTGGGCATCATTTCCTGCACTCGTTATTGGATCACTTTTATTTTAAAACACAAAGGGAGCAATGTATAAACTTTGAACATTGCAAATTTCATTCGAATCGGTTAAGTATTAACCCAAGATTGTACTATCTAATCAGCACAAATTTACAATGGCCATATATATTACTTATCTGGATCATTGTTGCTTTATATAAACATTTGTACAGACATTTCACGATTTTAAATTGATACTGCGAAAATTACCACAAATTTATTGTAGTCGTAATCTAGAGAATCGCCTCAGATACATTAAGGTATCTTAACTAATTGATAACATCTACCGCATTTTCGCGTACTGATAAAGACGTCTATACATACTATATGGTATGTATTTCTCAGATGCGGAGAAATAATGGAAAATGGAACTGAACGATGTAGTCTGCAAAGAATCGGCAAAATAAATTAGATGCAAATTACATTCGCAAACGAAAAGATTGTATGGCTATTTGCATTTGAAATTATATTGTTGTGATGCAGTCGAATATGACAACTTCTTCTTGCTAAGATTAATTACATATGTACATATATTTATTTTTTGCAGGAACGGTAGGGAAAGCAGGGAAGGCAGGGAAAACAGATCGGAGCATGAGTAATGAATACAAACCGGCCTCAAGGTGAACTACATTTCTTTTTTTTAAGTCCACAAAGGTGTGCACTCAGATCAGGTAAACATCTCAACCGAAAGTAGATATATTCTGCTAATATTCTCAACTCTTACGTCGATGCTACTATCATAAGCTCTCGTGGTAAAACTTTCAAAAACTTCAGTTACCCATTCTTATTGTTGCCTTCAGTGACCAGAACTGGTTTCGCTTCTCGATTCCTACGAAGATTTGGATGGCAGATACAACACTTGATGATTCTGTGCTTCCTAAAAGCAAACTGACTGTCAGATTGATCAAATTTCTTTGAGTTTTCAATCGGAACAATCTGAACAATGTTGTACATGTTGCAAGTGAAGAAATAATCTACAAAGTTAGATCCGTCCCAATAAAACCGGTACGACTCAATACAGTAATTTTGCATATCTTACATAAACAGGAAAGTTTGTGCCACAAGAATTGTAAAGAGTTCCGTGTTTGAATCATTGAATTTTAAAACAGAGTTTTCAATAGCATTTTCGCACACGAATATGAGAGGCAAAGTATTACTAATTTCACAACCTGTACTTTGTGGGATGGCTTACATTTTTTAAAATAGAAATAAGACTAATTAGTGCACATTCAAATGAGATATATTAATCTATATCGATTTGATTTGGTAGTTTTTGGTACTTACTTGCAATTTGTAGGCCAAACATAACAACAAATCCAATAACGAGCGCGGCATAAGCGATTAGCCCAGAACGTTCTTTAGATAAAATTTCGAAGAAAACAACGTAAAGCAATGTGCCAGATGCAAGTCCTTGTAATATCGCCGATGGGATAGCAGATGCGAGATTGTCTTCCGAGCTAACAAGAATGCCTATGCCAATTCCAATGGGGCTGACAATTGCGAATGTTACAACATAAAGGATGGCTAACCACAACCGTGTCCTTGTTACAATCAATTCAACGCCCACGCAAAAGGCTAAGACCAGCTTGTGAGCGGATACTGCTCCGAACATATACCAAACCTGGCTCGATTCCGACTCCAAACCGACGGCTAATCCTTCGAAAAGTTCATGGAGCGAAAGCGCCAGCACCACGAGCAATCCGCGTAGGGACGAAACGATCATACTCTCAGATATATTTGGCGGATGTATATGTCCGTGACCGTGTACGTGACTTTGGTGTTCAAAATCATGTTTGGTAGGCGTTTGCTTCGATGAATTGATGGCTTCGCAATTGTTGGCTTCCTTTTGGCTGTACTTCTGATTTTCAAGATCGTCCTTAATTAAATCCTCGCGAGATAATGCGGCATTGTCTTTGGCGTTCACACCGTTCTTCCTGCCAGTAACTAACGTACTATTGCGAACACTGCGGCCACGTTCAAAGGCTTTTTGGGCGGAATCGGCGCTCTTACGATGCTTATGTATATATGTGTGAATTATCTCCTCCACCAAGTACATTGCGAAGAATCCAACGCACATTAGTAGATGCGGAAGGTTGAATGAAAGTGTCGGTAGCATATCACAGTCTTGCAAACTTTCTATATTCTCGGAAACTTCAGGTACCAAGTGTAGAAACGTCGTACACAGCAGAACACCTCCACCAAAATACAATAAGGCTTTAACAACTATTGCCGATCTCACGTTCCCAGTATTTGTCCAATTGAACCAGCGATTCAGCAGGAAAGGAATGCACCCGCATAATGTCGAGGCGAAGAAAAGGACACACATCGCGGTAACTTTGGCGGTTATAAGATCATTTTTTCCCTCTGAATGGTCTTCCTCATGATCGTGATCATGCCCGTGGTCGACATCGTGTTCCAGATGTTGCAAACGGGCGGCTTGTAAGAGGAGATCGTGAATCAACTTAGACTCGCTTTGATTCATAGCTGAATTATTTCCTAAGATCAACACGCAACTATGGAATATCAACCCGTAAACACAAGCTTTTCGAAATAAAGCTACAGTGAACCTTCCCGCGCGTTACTTCAATCTTACTAGACAACTTTCGTGCGACCAGCAAGTAACTCTGCAACCACCAACTCCCTTCTACTTGCGGCTCACTACACGTCTTGCCTGAGTATTAGGCTGGCAGCAAAGACTAAATCATTTGAGGAGATCGAACTAAACACCTTCAAGGTACCACTAGTGTCCACTGCACAGGAGAGAGTGTACTGCGTCGTGAAATTCTTTCTGTTAAATATGCAATGATAATAAGATTAACGCGCACAAGAGATTGCTAACGAAATGAAACCGACTGAGCACCTATTTTCAAAAGCACTCAGATGTAGATAGCGAAAACGCTGGCACTGTCGCCAGATACCGGCAACCAACAGAGCCAATAACAGGTCTGACTTACTGCAATTAGCATCACCGGAGTCAGAGTTGCTTCATTTGATTAAAAGTGCTTCGGTGAAATTACAGTGGCACAGGGGGCGATGTTATGACGTGGCAGACAAGTGAGGAATTCGCTTCAGGAATTTGAAACAACTTGGGCTGTAACCTGGAGGATACGACTCACTTCTGCAGGTGCTCCATCATTTCTTTACAGTGCTGCTGAATGCGGGTTCAGACTGGAGCGATTTATTCGATGCGGCGACCGCGTCGTTGTCTTCTTTGGAGACGAAGATAGTGGATCTGTTTCTAAAGGAGAATCTTTAGCCATACAGTAGGTGGTTGAATCCCATTCTTCAACAATGTGGCTCGAATGCTTCACAACACTTTACACTCCAGGTCGTGTAAAAGACTGAATGCATCCGGGGGAGTTTTGAAGAAAGCAAGTCATTCTTAATCTAATGATGCATTACCCCCGCTCCTATTGACATGCTGATCACGCTCTATCGCGTAATTGTTGGGAAATGTGAACTACCTGTTGGCTCACGAAGCTATAGGTCTAGGTCATTTTGGACCGGGGATTTCTCTCTACCACCTGTATGAGTACTGTCTCCAATACGGCAGGCGCATAGTTTGAAAGGTTAAAACGCAAAATGGTCTACAAATATATCTAAGAGAGTTCTCTGACAAATGTTGAAAATAATTAGTCCGCCGATTATGATATATTTATACATATACGTATGCACAATGAATGGGTTAGTCTTCCCACTGAGGTCAGGTCTTAATCTGGAATGACCCCAGAATCTTTGCCTTCTCCGGTTTGAGTGAAATTTCCAATGATTCAGACTGGATATTCTAGATTGCATCAGGTGGTAAAATCCTAAGCTTCTGTTATTATGAACGGTTTCCGTAGCAGAAGCAGATATTTATAAATTAAGTCGAATGAAAAAAGAAATTATATTTAGTACATTCGACAGGTTTTTGCGAATAACTAAAATTGTGGGATTCTATGTGCATTCGTGCAGTTTGCGTCAGATTCCAAATTCTTTATAGAGAAAATGAAGGAAGTGCGAAAAGAGCGTTAGCGCGACGCTAGAATCATGTAATGCCAAATTATCGAAGCGATGCAGTGAATATCGACGGAATATGAGGAACTTGAATGGACGTAATTTCACTGCGCACATCATATAACTTAGATTTAAAGGAAGATAATTTAACTTACAATTAAATAACTAATTAGCGAAATTCATCAAATGGCGAGCCTCAGTTATTTGAGAGCTGGCTTCCATTATACTTGGACTATATACACTGAACAAAGTAGGTTGATACATCAAATTGAAGGATAAAGGGCGTTACTAAATGATAGGCAAGTAAACATAATTGGAAATTTATGATAACATTATAAGGCGGTGTTATGATTCCGTTTGGTTGGGGCTGCCCAAAGTGACTATCCGGGTTGACTAAAGACTGCGAAGCGAAGCTATTAAACCAGAAAAATGGTGAACTTTGAATGTACTGGTTTGGGAGCAGTTAAGGGTTCCACCCCGGGTGTCGAGTTGGAGATCTGGGTAAATAGTTTTTCGAAATCGTTCGGAAATGAGGGCGTTGAATAAATAGGGTGTCATAGCCTGCTCGAACGCTCGACGTCGTTTAAATGCGTTCTTCTCGAAACTGTACATTGAAAATCTCAAAACCTGTTCAACGAATTTAGTGAATTGTTCAGAACACATTTCTACCGTTTCCATAGGATAATTTTGATTCACTGAGCCTTTTTTTTGTATATTGAATAATTCCTGAAAAAGTCAAAACTCAGGAACATAAAGGGTAACAAGATGCCAACATTTTACCTTTCTAGCTGAGCCTTCTAGCCATGGCTTTTGACATTTCATGCCGGATTTCCTCCTTTGCTTCATTGCCCATGAATTTTATAGTTCCTTCTACATCTACTACAGTGTGCTCAACTGGCAGGTCGGTTTTTACAGCGTAGTTCCAACCCTTGTTTAGGAGATCCATTTCATCCTTGTTGAAACTAGTAGAGGATTTGTTAATAACTTGATTAGGAATAGTACTTACCGTTGGTTTTTCATGACTAGTGTGCGGGGAGTTTTTTATCAATAGGCTGAGCTTTTTCCTTAGCAAAGTCCGCTTGCTAGAATAGTATAAATAGAACCTTAATGTCTACAGATGAGCAAACTTGTTTGCACTGATGAAGGGAACAAGTGGTTCCCGAAATATCGGTATTTGCAAGAATAAATACCCACACCAACGAAAAAGAAACAACAAGTTTTTATTACTTCAATTAATTAATCGTTGGAAACACCGCATAATTTCACTCTGATACTATTAGCATGTTTATTTGAGCAGATACCGGAATGGGGCATCTCTCGAGGATTAGATTTCACATAAGTGTTTTACGCAAAACCTTAAAAAGGGCTGCCTATGAAGTAGATTCTTCATAAATTCCCGCTAATTATGACGTCAGCATCTTATTTGCATGGCTTTGGAAGCAGTTAATTCGCGCGAAATTGCTAAGTTTGAACTGCTATAACGTTGACGATAATGGCCAGATTTGCATGAAATTTGGCACGTATATACGAAATGTCCTCCATGCTGTTACAAATCTCTTCCTAATATTGAGGTCTAATCTTTTCCTAATCTCCCCTTTAACGTTTACAAATTCGGTTGAAGTTTTTGTAAGCTGAAATAGGCTCTGTCGGCTGCTAACAACCGCATGAGGATTTCATCGTCGTAGCTGTTATAGGTTGTGATTTTCGACCCTAGATAGGAGAAATGATCAACGGTCTATCTTTGTTCTTCCCATTTGACCAGTGCGGTTTGATATTGTTGGTTGGTTGGTTTTTGGTGCTGACGTTGCCATCATATATTTTGTTTTGCCTTCATGGATGTTCGAGAAGTCAATGGATATGCAGCCCGAGATCTCGCGTCGCGTGCTCGATCTGTATGAAGGCAGTTTGTACGTCTCGGGTCGTTCTTCCCATGATGTTTATGTCGTCAGCATAGGCCAGTAGTTGGGTCGACTTAAAGAGGATCGCACCCCTCGCATTTACCTCAGTATTACGGATCACTTTCTCGAGGGCCAGGTCAAAGAGGACGTATGATAGGGCATCCCCTTGCCGGAGGCTGTTGTTGATGTCGAATGGTCTTGAGAGTGATCCTGCTGCTTTTATCTGGTCTCGCATATTGGTCAGTTACAGCCTAGCCAGTCTTATCAATTCCGTCGGGATACCGAATTCTCTCATGGCCGTGTACAGTTTTACCCTGGCTATGTTATCATAGGCGGCTTTAAGTCGATGAGGAGATAGTGCAATAGTTTTCCCATCGCTTGCCATAGAGAGAAAATCTGATCTGTTGCTGATTTGCCTGGAGTGAAGCCTCTTTGGCATGGGAAAATGATGTTCTGGGAGTAAGGGGTACTCAACAATGTGATACCTCGATAATTGCTGCGCTGCATGATATCCCCCTGTTATGTATGGGGCAGCTAATCCCTCGTTACCAATTTTCGCTTTGAGCATGAACCACTTGGTGTAGTTGGTCGCAGCCGTGTTTCACCAATTCGGCTGTAATTCCATCGGCTCCTGACGATTCATGATTTTTAAGTCGGTGCAATGCTTGGTGGTGGTAGCATTTGTTCGCCGATTTTAGTTGGCGGGACCTCCAACTCGCCGATATTTTGGTTGTTGAGCAGTTTATCAAAATACTCAACCCATCGTTTAAATATAACCATTCTTTTGGAGAGCAGATTTCCGTCTTTGTCTCGGCAGAATGAGCATCGAGGTGTATAAGGCTTCATCCTGCTGACTTATTGGTAAAACTTCCGCGCATGGTGCGATTGCTTCCTGTACTTTTCGAATTCACAGACCTATTGGTTTTCCCAGGCTTCCTTCTTCCGTCTGTGAGTCGCTTCTCCGCTCGACGCAGTTCGTGGGGACATTACTCGGTATGCAGCATTCTTCCGTTCCGTTGCTAGCTTACATTCATCGTCAAACTAGCCGTTCCGACTTTTCTTGCGACTGGAGTCGACTATGTTTTTTGGTCGTATCAATGATAACGCTCTTCAGGTGATTGTGATGCTTCATCTCCAGGACATCTGTTATCTGTGGTTATTGTGGTATCCATTTCCCCCCTTACAAGTTGTCATTAGGGAAAAAGCAACGACTGATATGCTATCCTTTGAGCATTTCAAAGCGCCTCGCATCAATGACTTCTATCTAGCGATGGAGGACATAGCGCACCTAGACCGATTGGTGATTTCTGACGAGTCACGAGTCTCTGGGTTACGAGCCAACCTAATGGAAGGAAGCTAAAAAAATCTTCATACCAATGTCTTGTACGTTACAGTTTTTTGAATACAAAGAATTTCAGACAAATTATCACCATAAACGGCGCAACAAGAAAAGCAAACAATTTGACAGAAAAATTGGACAGCAAAAACGAAAACTTATTTTTTCGTGGATAAAAATGAAAATGGGAACGGCGGGCTATAACAATAAGGATTGCAGGTCCGATCCAAATCGCTCACCATATAAAAGGAAAGATGACCCCACGACTCCACGTTTAGATGGGATTCCCGACAACGCTTTAAAGTTGACAGTGAAAACTAGGCCTGATTTGGTCGCCAATACTTTTGATGGATGTCTAAAAGAAAGAATGGTTCCTGTCCAATGAAGTGTTGTTTTCTACTCGCAAATTCAAGGGGCCACCTGGAGATTCACTATCGTATCATTCGATCTGCTTGTTGGGTTCAATGGAAATAATGGAGAGTTACCTGCAACAGCCTACGACTCCTACGATAACGACAATGGCCTATTGGCGAAAGAAATGCGATGAATTCTGGCTCTTTGTTACAGTTAGGCGACAGGAACGGCAACAGCAGTTGAAAACAAGTCGGGAACCCGGAAACTGGACGTTTCTGGTATGAAAAGTTTTCTGTATTTCTTTTATAAAAGCTTTTGAGTAGACATTTGTCCCATTTGTACCTAGCATATATTACGTGCGAATATCCACTTTCGTGTGATACTGACATGGACAGGAATATGTTGTATGTTAGAGCCTATATTACTGCAAGATGTCGTGATTCTTGGATGTACTTAAGGGTGGATTTGGCAGTCAATTACTAAAATTTATAGTTATATACTATTGAATATTTGAACTGATATCGATGTAGAAGGTATTTCGGAGCCTAGGCAGTGGCAGCCTCTTAATTTTTTCAGATTTTTCGGTTGGGTAGCTTCTGAGAATTGGTCCATGAAAGAAATGATCATTTTCTACCGATTATCACATTATCCAGTTACACACTACATTACTACAGAACTATCCGCAGTGCCTCGGATTCGATGATACCCAAAATTTTATAGCATCTGGTAGCATACCACCAAAACCGTTCAGCCAATCACTATGAAAATATATATATAACATATGTATTTTTATGGAGAAGGATTTTACGCTATAGTCAATGCAATGTTTTAAGGTATACAGATCTTCTCATTATAGCGCATGTGTTAAAGTTAGCAGGAATGTATGTTTATTATCGTATTCTCTAAATATTTTGCTTTGGACCCCCCCTTTTTCTCACTAGTACCATATTGAATCAATTTTGCACCAAGCCGAAAATTGTTCTTGTTCCGCAATCACTATTCTAATGGAAAAATTAATTTTTATAGTTATTGTTTGTGCACGTGCTAAGCTGTTCCCACACCAGCTAACGCGCGAAATCTGGTGCGTCATCTGTTGTATTTTCGGGCTGCTATTCGTTTCTGGTAGGCTAAAAAGGACTAAAGAAACTATTGCTCTTTTAAACAACTCTCCTAATAGATGCATGTTTAAAGAGCATTGAAATTGGTTGGATTGAAAGTTTTTGTGAAAAAGGAAAAACTAAAAGTGTTTCAGAAAAAATTTCAAAAAGCGGAGGGTCTTTTTTGAAAAATTATGATTCATGGACTACTTGAGATTCGAATTCGATATTGTTTTTAAGATAATTTGGTCCAAAAAGACCAAAACAAATCGGTTTCAACCATATGGATGAGCATAACACTGGGCAAAGTAACGAGATGCGTCAAACCCATTTTGTGTGCAACCTATGATTGTTGTTTTTGCATGGTGTGAGGGTGTATTACCCCAAACGGAGTCGAACTACTTATCAAAATAGGCGAGCTAATTCGTAATTAGTATTATTTACGCGTTCTTGTTGATAGTTTTCCCCCTGTAGTTTTAAAAAGGGGGGAATATCATCGTGAGGTCATATTTCAGCATAATGACACAGTAAAAACACGGTAGAAATCGTAATAGAATGGATCAGCTACCAGAATTTGAAGTCCTAAAGTGGCTAACACACAGTCCCGACTTAAATCCGGTTGGAAATTGTTCGAATGACCTTAGGTACCAGTTCTCTCCATCTATGCTGGACATCCTTATGAAATCAATAAACTCTGGGAAAGAGCGCAAGAGGAATAGCAGAATATTTTGAAAGAGCATATTACCAAATTACGCACTTTAACGTCAAAGCTGCTAAAACAGGCAAAACGCATTGGACAAACTACTAGGCTTGAAAAATGTTTGCCTAGTGCAAAAAAATAAAATAAAAAAAAATGGTGATGACATTCACTCAGTTTTGCACCATACTGTGTATAAGCGTTTTTCCATGGAAAATATTTTAGTCCTATCTACCTTGTCTTAACTTACCCATAGATGACGCTGTATTGGATCAACTTCTACATATTTTAAACAGCAGTCTTCATAAGTAATAACTGATCGGTGAGGCATTAAATTCTGAAAATTATTCAACTGCCACACAAAAAAACCACATTGGAGGATCAACTAGACATGCACAACAACTGCTAGCCAGGAGAGCTACTGAAATATTTGAAGAACGGGACTGGCGTCTGGAAACAGAACGAATCGAAGCCTCTATATCAAGAGTTGCTAAAATATTAGAAGTATAAGAACAACGCCGAAAATATTTTCAGATCAGGAGCTGCCGAAACACCCAAACAGCAAAGTATGTGATTTGACATCCTGATTTCATCTCAAGGGCTGCCGAAACATCTCAACAACATGGTGTACGAGTTACCAATCTTCGAGCAAAGCGCCTACTTTCAGAGCTGCTACAATTCCCAAAGACCAAGCCACATGACGTGAAGTTGAGCGCTTAGGACAGGCTCGGCACAGTTTGAAAATAAAGCAGCTTTCAATTAAAATGTAAAATAGTGATTACAAAATGCATCGAATTGTCCTTATTGATTCAATCGTTATATTGTGCTTAGTAAGGTTTGCCACCACTACCGCCAGAGCCGCTTCTATCTCATCCTGCTTGAGCTACTCAAATATTTTTGCAGCATATGTGGAAAAACAATGCATGCTTTCAAATGTAAAGAGACAAGTGTATCATCAGATTCACTTTTCCCAGTACCTGCGAAAACCCCGCAGCTTTCGTAAAAATACACAGGCAGAACTGGGTTCAGCCAGTTAGGTCTTTAGCATTCGCAGTGCAAAGCGGTTGCCTATAAAACTTTCCTATAAAGTATAGAATTTGGAAACAAGTGGTAAAGCTAAATACGAAAGTCTTTTATTTTCTCCGAAACTGACGTTTCGAAACGCACAAAATGTAAAATTAAGCAAAAACTCCTAAACGCTCAAACGCGCCGTGTACGAATAAAATTACTATTAGATAAGTCAACATCAAATGAGATCAAGGCAGCAATCAACAGTACCTATCCCATCGCCAAATGGTTCCATCATCACACACGCAAATCAACACGTCGCCATTCCGGGAGAAGGACGTCTGCCTGATGGCAGTCGCGCACTTCGGATGCACAAGTGTACTGCATTTGGTTTGCCCAGGGTCGGTCACGTCCATTTCCCACACAAAAGTCGTTCCATTCTGGTTGCCCAACGCCATGACTTTGTGGCCGAAATCCAGAGCGAAGCGAATGAACCAGATTTCGCACTTCTTGTAGTCAAAACGATGAATTATCGACGCGGCCGAAGCGTCAGCGCCAGTTTTCGCCCCGGGTACGTTCTCGAAGTCATTCATCTTGCCTGGCTTCCAGCAAACAATGGAATTCTCGCAGGACTTGGACAGGACAAAGTCACCCATCCACTGAACACAGTCTACATAGTTGCGGTGAATATCTCGAGTCGAGAAGTCTGGAAAATGCTCCTTCACCGAGTTAAACGGTCGACAGCTTTTATTCGGGTTGAATGAGTAGCTCGAGGTGATGGCATCCCGGATCGCTGGCTTATCCAGTCTCCACAGTTTCAGAGAGTGGTCCATTCCACAAGACATTATGCGGTTCCCCTTCAAGTCAAAGTCGGCGCTAAGAACTTCATCTCGATGGCCCTCAACACCACCGAAAATTGCAATGCAAACATCTGACTGCACATTCCAGAGTCGCAGGGAGTGATCCTTGCTGGCGGATAATAAAATGTAGGCCTTTTTGGGGTGGAATTTCAATTCGTTGATTGCATGCCCGTGGCCAATGTAATCTTTGATGCAAGACTGTATAGCGGGGCTGAAAATCCTAATAACTCCTCGGAGGCCTGCCGCAGCGAGAATAGGACGTCCAGTTTCTGGCTCGTGGGACCAAGCGCAAGTGTAGAATATTTCGTCTGTCTGCAATGTTAAATATTACAAATCTACTGTTGGTCATTATTCAAGAGGCCTTACATCCGGATCTGCATAGCATTGGGCTAACTTTATCCCGCCGTCCAGAGGGCACTCATATATTGACACTCGATTGCTGCCCACCGAAGCAAAAATGAGCGGCTCTCCCTTCCGAAGATTGTGATTGAATTGGGCCCCGAAAAGTGGCTGACCGTGATCTTCTTTGATGCTACAGCTGTTTCAATGAAGATATACATGGACATACTTAAATTTTCATTCAAGAATTAAAACAGGAGCCGAGGGAGCAACCTACACAAATCGATATGGAGGGCGGGTGGATTTCGACGCTTTCCTTTTTTTTCGTTTCAGTTTCCGATTTGTTGGTGTTGCGCTACGGGATGTGTTGGTGGTTGATGTACTAACAAGACTGCCGGTTTCATCCTAAGACCATATAAAAAGAGAACTCGTCAACTGATCTGCTACCATTCTTCAGGAATTGATTATGTTTCACGTTACCTCGTCATTCGACTCCTCCGATCCGTAATGAGGAAGTTGCACGTTGGTTTCATCGACAGGCAGCGGAGCCTTCATACTTGATTCGATCTTCATCTCAATATTCTTCGAATTTTCTGCGTATTTCAAGTTGAACCGGCGTACACTGCCGACACCCTTTGTTTTGGCGGAATCGAGTGCGAGCAAGTTGTCAAATATTGCATTGACGTTTCTGCTTTGGCGGTTAATTTGGGGGGAAAGTGCGTTCAATTCCAAGAAATAATGTGGCACTGCATTATCGTTATATTGTGTACAGATTGAAGCGCAGCGCACGGCAAGTTCGAGAATCAGCCCGGACTTTTCCAAACGTTTGGAAGGAAGACTGTCTGTGATTATTGACAGCTGAGTGCAGTGAGAATTCTAATCAAAATATTTTGATTTATTTGGTCGTGAAGAATGGGTTCCAGTTCTAAAAAACATAAGAAAGATCGGGACGGAGGGTCGCGTAAGCATAAGCATAGATCACGTTCACGCTCCCCAGCTTATTCGGGGGAACGAGATGTGTATGTGTCCGGTCGCCACAGGCATAGGTCTCGGAGCCCCGCGTCTCCATTGGGGCGAAGTAACGTTTATGAATCCGGCCGGGACCGTGAACGCGAGCGTGAGAGCCGTGAAAAACGCCATAAGCATCATCATCACAAACGACACAAGGAACGCAGAGCCAAACATCATTCGAGGGACAATGGACGCGATGATAATCGGACGGTGGTCATTGACGACGATGATGACGACTATCATTCCGACAGTGAGTATTTTTCGAGCGTAACATTTGACATTGGAATTGGGCGCTCGCTTAATGCAGTGCTCCTGTGCTCAGGACACTGGAGGTGTCACAGATGCAGAGGAACAAGTTGGCATTCACTCGGGTGTTCTCAGAAGTGTGAGGTTATTTTGTGCATCAAGGGACAAAGTGGCGACTTATTTACATTTATTTCAAATTTAGTAATCTAATGAGGGATGAGCAACGCTTCAAGTTGCTTTTAATGCTACAGACTTTGTTGGCTGCGCAGCAGATTATCAGCGCATAGAATGAACGGAAATTGTGGTTGAGATACGGCTTAGATCTTCCAGTTAGTTCCATAGACCAACCGAAAACAAACTTGCAACAATAAATATGATTACTAACTATAACTTGAATGGCCGTATAACCTCCAGTCGTCTGGAGTGTAGAAGGAACCCTACTAATAATATCCTCTATTACCGCTTTCTTATCTCACTAAGATGTGACCCGCCTTCGATTTGAGGATTAGGAATTCACTCAAAGTATTCCCTGGTTGCCGTCGAATGCGATTAAAAGGGATATAAATGCGAGGGCTAGGAATCTGGGAGGAAGATTGGAATGTCTCTCTAATGCCAGGTACCAATGGAGTTTTTTGTCCAGAGAAGAATGCAGTTCAGGACATTGCAACCGTGATGGGTGATCTGATTATGAAGGTTAGCTCAGACATGTGATTGGTACCAAAGGTCTTGGCGGGGCTATCTGTAGCTTTCATCGCTTTGTCATTGTTGGCATATTTTTCCGAGTACAGACCTTAACTGGGAATGTATGAGCTCCCGGCGTCACAAGACTTGGCCGACTGCGTAATGGTAGAAGAGAATTGATGAACATAAGGTATTGAAAGTCCTTCTGATTGCTGCTCACTTCGGGAAGTGCGCCTGATAATAGAAAAAGTATTATTGCGTTGGTCAGGGAAGTAGAAACTGTCGCAAATAATGTTTTCAAAATTGGATAGGTATTTGCAGTTATAAAATAATCGTGGAACGTATCAAGGAAATTGATTAACAAACAACACTATTCGAACCAGTTTGGAACAGAGTGAAGATCTCCTCTTGATCTGCTCTTTATCGAGTACGGGATCATTCCGAAGAAACTAGTAGCTACTATCAGAGCGACGTATGACTTCGCAAAACGTCACTTTTTGCATTGCGGTAAAATCTCAGATGAACTTGAAAAGGTGAGTCTGTCGGAGTTGCATCTTAACACCGATATTATTTCTTCCTCTTAACCGTGACGTTAATCGCGCTGAAGGACATGAAGGAGTTCCTCAAATACCTTTTTCACGCTGATAACAATTGTTTGCGCTCTTATCGAGAAATTAACTTTGGTCTGACTCTGGATTTGGAGAAGGAGGTAAGACCGAGGGTCTCAGCCTGATTGGGCATCGAATTCTTCCTATTTGCAATATTGGGCAGAGCATTGAAGGCTGCGATCAATTTGTATATCCAGTAAGCGTCGGAAGGCGGTGCGGAACTTGATGACCATCGACTCATTAACAATTCTGAATCGGCCTTCGGTGTTTTGTCCAAAATTTAGAAATGCAAACATCAACATCCAATAGTCTGTTTCGTCCTAATTTTCTTTCTGTATATTTGGATTTCCCATGGACATTAACTGTTATTTGAAAGCAATACACGTCGTAGCAACGAAGTTTTGGTCAGTATGTTGTAGAGGTAATCAGCGACGGTAAACCTAGGATTTCCTTTCCCTCTACGCCACAGTGGTTAGCTTCCCGAAATAGTTTCATCGTATTGAGTGTAGATTCAGTTACATAATCAAGAGTGGTCAAGAGAGTGCTCAACGTAATAAAGGCAGTTGTCCTCCAATCGTTTGTCAGTAATCAAAGTTACTATTCTTAGGATCGCATACACTATACTGCTCCAGAACCCTCTTCTGTTTTTGATTTGGGAATATATCGCGCCGTATTCCTTTGGTTTGTCTCAGTTTTATCTGCTTTTGAGGATAACTTTATAACTTCCAAACAGAAACATAGGGATCTGCACTCAGTATAAACCAGTGCCGCTGTGCCAGGCACGACGGGGTTCTGATTGTGGTCTCTAAATCAATGGCGTTCGAAGAGGACCGTGGGATTATGCCTAAAGGACAGATACTCCCTTTTAACCCCCAGGTCCTTCATGTGAACATAATGATAATAACATACATATATCCAAAATAATACATGAGGTCTAAGTGCCCATGTCTGTCTATATATCCCATAAGTTTTGAGAGATTGTTCATTTTTGCTTCTACATGTTTATTCCAAAGCAGCTCCTTATTTAAAATAACTCGCAAATGTTTCACTTTTTTGGGGAGATGAGGTATTTAGGTTAATTTTGACGAAAGTTACAAAACTCGCGAATAAGGAGTCAAAATGTGCAAATCTAAAGTGAGACATTTTCGGAAACTAAACCTAAAAATCTGAAAAAAATGTTGACGCGCTGGTATCTGCTCAAATAACCTTAGCAGTATATTGCCAACATTTGAAATTGATGGAACCCCTAAAATCTGGTGAGAAGATGTGGTCTATGAATCCCTTTAAATGTAGTAAGTGATGTCATTTTGTGTTGAGCTTGAATGGGGGCTCACCATACATGTGAATGCGTGATGTAAATTTTTTTCCCGGAATATGGTCATGTGGGGTATCAAATGAAAGGGTTCGATTAGTACTTTTCTAAAATGATTTTATTTTTGATATTGGGTGAAATATAGTTAAGTGAGGATTCAAAATGTGTGCACCAAAAAGTGAAACTGGTTTCGTTCTTAGAATTTATCCAACCGAAAAATCTGAAAAAGCTCACACACACATGCAGCTATACGAAATCTAGGCCTAAAAAGACATCCCGTTCCGATATCTGTACAAATAAAGTTAATAGTATATTACCATATTTTGGAACTTTATCTGAAAATCCCTCTTTAAGTCATCCTAGAAATACAAAATTTGTCATCAGTATAGGCGATAATATAGGACATAATTCTGGAAATTGTGAAGGCAAATATCCGACTATTACTGACAAATTTATTGAAAGTGAAAGTTTTGCATTTCTCGTAAATTTAGTGCACTTTAAGACGTGTATGACGTCGTCATATAAAGTGTGCTTATCTGAACGGCGGGGTCCATGGAGATATTTTCGTTTTCCTTGCTTAGCTGTTTTTAGTTATTTGAATATCAGTATCAATTACTGGGGACATGCATGTGTATGTATATATATGTGGTAATGAAGTTTGCGAGTAGTGTTGAAAAAGGTGGTATGCTTTCGTCCCCATACACTGGCAGTGTCTTTAGGACAAGCACAATATTTGTCTTTAATATGTATGCACATATGAATATTTTGTTTGGCAATATAAAGTTGCTCATATAAGATGAGCGTTTATACCTGAAGCGCCGAACTTCCAGTATTCCGGCTTATTTGCTTCTGTTGTAAGTGAACTTCTTCTTATTTGCTAATAATGTTGAACTCCTAGTAAGTGTATGAAGTTGACTGATTAAATTATTTGCGCAAATGGCTCTTTAAAAAGTAGAGTGCCCGCCTACCGCAACCTGTTGTGTCGGATTTTATCCACAACCAGACGGTCGTAGTATGGCTCATAGATATCGTCGTTATGTAGGCTACGGGATCGTCCATCCTCATATAGGAGACTAAAAATTCGTCGAAGGATTCTTCTCTCGAACGCGGTCAAGAGTTCGCAATTTTTCTTGCTAAGGACCCAAGTCCCCAAGGAATACATGGGGATTGGCAAGATCATTGTTTTGCACAGTAAGAGCTTTGACTCTATGGTGAGACGTTTCGAGCGGAACAGTTTTTGTAAGCTAAAATAGGCTCTGTTGGTTGCCAACAATCATGTGCGGATTTCATTGCCGTATCTATTATCGGTTATGATTTTCGACTCTAGATAGGAGAAATTATCAACGGTGCCAGTTGTAGTCTTCTACCTTTATTGTTCTGCTTTGACCAGTACAATTTGATGTTGGTTGGTTGGTTTTTGGTGGTGACGTTGCCACCATATATTTCATCTTGTCTTCATTGATGTGCAGACAAGATCTCGCGTCGCCTACTTGTTCAGAATGAAGGTGGTTTGTACGTGTTGGGTCGTTATTCCCATCATGTTTATGTCGTATACCGCCTGCTCGATCTGGATGAAGGTAGTATGTACGTCTCGGGTGGTTCTTCCCATGATGTCGATATGGTCAGCATAGGCCAGTAGTTGGGTGGACTTAAAGAGGATCGTACCTCTTGCATTTATCTCAGCATCACGGATCACTTTCTCCAGGGCCAAGTTAAAGAGGACGCATGATAGGGCATCCCCTTGTCGTAGACCGTTGTTGATGTCGAATGGTCGAATGTGTTTGTCATCAACGAAGTATTATTGATGTCATGCTCTCTGGCAATATCACAAAGTTTTCCGAAAGGCGGCAGTTTGACAGTTAAAATTCCCTTTAACATCTCCCCATCGCGTACTTGCCTTTTAGAGTTGCGTTCTCTATCTTGCAAACCGAGGAATGAAGAGCAGATTCATAAAACTTTCCATGTTGGTAAACATGTTGGTTTTCATTAAGGGAATTAATAGTGGAAAAAGCTTGAATTGATTTAGTACTTCTAAAAGAGAAATATCTGTACCATGGGCATCTGGCCGCGAGTCAAGGTTTAATTATGAAATAACCCTGTTCACTTTTGAATTGTCCTCCATATCATTAGCACTAGAAAAATAGCAGTCTTCACAATGGCTTTTTGTTCCTTCCATACCATGGGAAATTCAAATCTGAAACATTGTTTCTTACCTTGCGCTCACTTCCTTAAATTCGATGCACATATTATTAGGATTAATCACAACTTGCAATTTTATTGTTCCCAAAGGGAGCTAGCAAAATCCGCTTGAATGACTCAGAGATGAAAAAGAAGCTCAATGACTACTTACTGCGACTTGCAATTTAGTTGGTCACAACGCTATTAGACAAACAGGAAGAAGAGTAGCGATAATGGCTCAGAAGTCATGAGAAAAACCTAACGAATTGCATTTCTCGTCCTTGGCATTTCGGTACCGACGATTCGGCTTCTCTAATTCGATTTTGCCGTAAGTAATACAAAAGGGGAATATACTCTAGTCTTGTCATCTGCATCTGCATCATGCAGTATTGTTGTAAAATAAACTAAAATTGAGCCATGAAATAAAAAGTTCGAATCTATGTAAAAGTGGAGTCATAAAACTAGATTTTAGTCCGGAATCTTCAAATGAGGGATTTGCAGATTCTAAAGTTTTCAGGGACTTTTATGATGATGTTGCAGTGTTCTGATAATAAATAAGTAGAAATAAGATAGATTGGTGCCCAATTACTACAAAATATCACTTTGGAGAGTGATGGCCTTCTTGTTCTTCCTAGCTTTTTATTTCGTTAAAGGATCATTTTCAGCGGGAAATACTCATGCTGACGTAATTGCCTAATGGGGGACTGATTGTTCAGCAAGCTTCTGAAGCTCTCTCGATGAAGAAGTTGAACATATTGTAGTAATGGTGACATTGTTTATCTAGCAGTCGTGCTATACGGTCAATGCGGTTCCTATGATGATGTATGCTGTTTTGTTTTAGTGTTTGGTTGTAATGCTACCCGCACTCCACGGCATAAGCATCCACGTCGAATTTTACGTAATTCACCTATTCCAGTTGTATCGAGGGAAACATTGAAGTCAACTTTCAGTTTAAATTAAGCTCATTGAACAATGTGGGTAGCACAGAAAGGTCCAGTCATTTTTACTTTTAATGTACCAATATTAATTGGTAGCCACTCTTTCGGATCAATGATATTCTTCAGTGGAAGCCACGATATGCCAACATCTTTAGAAAAACTCACAATTAAAATCGGTTTCATAGTGAGGAGTCGGTGTCCCGGCCTTCAATCTGTACGCTCATGCTAAAGCCTGTAGTGTAAGCTTCTGATAAACAAGGTTTACACAATTTTAAGATATCCTGGCCAGTTAAAATGGAGAAGATCATCGTGAAAGCCTTGGCCGCCAAACAGTATTCTTTTAGATTTCCCTAGGATGACAAATTATTCATTTGATATTTTACCGTTATTAGAGGAAACTCTCACGAAGTTTGCTTCTTGGATGTTTTGCTATTTCGTTTCCCCGCCCTACCCACCTTCCTTTAGAAGAGTTGCTGTACTCTCCTTCCAGGTTGAATGTTCCATAGGAACTAAGTGCATGATTACAAGAAATTGGCGAGGCCTTCAAAATCTGCTCAAGTCGTGATGAGCTCGTTTTCTGCAGAAGACTTGCAGTTCCAGCATCAAGCCTACCTTTTAGGAACTTCTGATTCTGAGAAAAGAAATGTTGTGCTTGCAGGTCTTATTTTCGGTTTCTTGCTAAAAACACCTCCCTCTCTTGATTGCTTGTAGCATTAAATGCAACGTTGGTGCTAAATAATCGATCACCGAAGCAATGCGGTCGAGCAAGAGTGTTGTGATTTTTAGCGCCTGCTGCTTGGTAAGATTTTGTCGCCTTTCTTCCTTCATAGTCACTTTGGAAGATGTACACATATTTATTTACACATCAAAAGGATGTTCTATTCCTACTCCCTGGATTCGCTTGAAGTTAGATCTGAAAAAGACTATGCGTTTAGGTATTATATTCGCAGTTAAATGTAAGTAGCATTTTACTCAAATCCATGATTGTTTACCTATTAGGGGGAAAGATTCTTAAATGAAAATTCCGTTAAGGATTTGATTCACAAAATAATTTGTATTTTTTTGGCAATATCGAGTGAATGCCAATTGCCGACATACATCATTTGATTGCCGCCTCTGTATGCTAAGCCGCCAATTTTTATTTATATTTCATTAGTGCGGAAAACGGAAAAGTTGTTTCGATGAAAATACACTTTACCACACCAGCCACATAGTATAAAACGAGAAAAGCGATAGATGTAATGTGTATTATATGAAGAGCAATGGATGTTAATTTTTAATAAAAACCCGGACAACTTTCCGTTTCCGCACTGTTAAGTTGAGTGCCGAATAAACCATCGGTTGTTTTCTTCTGTTTGATTTACTTACAGGCGTCCGATGTCTTTACAATTCGATAAGGCGTCCTCTTGACATGATCTCGTAAAGGTAAATGATAAGTTGATTTGTTGAAGGATTATCGATGATGGGCCTTTTTGTTCGGTAAGGATTGAAAGAGGACGCAGTTATGGATGTGATTGCAATGGATTCGATTTGGATACATAAGAATATTGGATTAGATTGGAGGCCTCTAAGATATCGGTGATTATATCAACCGGATGGAAGCAGAATGTGCTTTTTCCGCATTCTGCCATGAGTAACTGGCACCGAATGGGCGTTCGTTTGCCATTTAGTCTAACAGATATTAATTTTAGCGTCGAGATAAAATACAAACAATATAGATCTGTAATGACACTTAGCCGAATTTGAACGTTTATTTGCACGAAATAGCATCGGCTATGTCTTATGATGTTTTTATGTTAACCTTATTTCTGAACCATTCCCTATTTTATACTAATTTTCTTCCGTGTTATAGCAATCTCATCTGATTTATCTGTTATCGAAACGAAGTCGATATGCATGTTGCATCTTATGAAACGCGGCAAAAAACTCGTGCAATATGGAAAATGGCACATGAATATTTCTGGATGCTTAAAAAAACTGGTTATCTTTTGATTGTACCCGTTGCCGCGACTACAATTGAAACTACAACCACTTTTTCAAAATGCCATACATATCCGATTTTCACTTAAATTTCGCTGACCTCAATGCATATCACGACAACGGATTATTGAATGTTGCCACCGGCTTTATCGACGTACCCGGTATGATTTTGTAATCAGACATGCTTGTAAACAATGTCCTATTGAATTCATTTACTTTGCCTCAGCAAAGAGATTCCCAGCATAAAATGGTTGGCAAATTCATTTCAGCTTGCAATTTGCTTAACTGTCAATTGAATGTAAAGGATTCGCAAAATTAGAAAATCCCTATCTCTATGGCAAATTCGTTGAGTAATCAGAAAAAGTTCTGCTAGTTTTCCGATTACGTTCCATTCTGATTATGTCTGAAGTGACCTTCGTCATGCAAACTCTAGAAAATGTTTGCTTGAGTCTAAATAATCTTAACTACAGATATATAATTGGGGATCACATAATGCTGGCAAGTGGTAGTTGTTGTAATTACAATAATGAAATATTAACATACTCGAGATTGGGGGGTGAACCTGTTTCTCACAAGGCAGTACACAGTTCTGGACAGTTTCTGTTGATGATCTCAGATTGTTCGTTTGTGCTGAAGGATGGATGTTGGTCTGAAATCCATTGTAGTTATAAATAGCTTCTTCTCTGTGTATTTTATCTACTACCTGAAGTATCTTAGTTTACTCACATACATATATTCTTTCAATTATTCCCTAAGAAAAAAAGCCAGAGTAGGTCAAACCCCGCGAAACTGGAGTCCAATTGACATCGGCTGGGCGCGAAAAAAGTCCTCTAGCAAAATCATTGGCCTACTATTGGAACCACAGATTTAGATGGATTTCTATAATTGGCATTACTTAATATTGAACACTAGTAATAAGAACCTCCTCACCGTATTTATTCTCGAATAAATATATAGATATGATTGTCATTTATCTATAAGTAGGACATAGGGCATCAGCAATGCCTAGCCACTATCGTTGCGGTTCTGCGGTAATATGTTCCAGCTCCCTCCGAGTTTTCCCAAGAAGCTTCCTTCTTCTTTTTCTTCAGCCTTTGTCCCGTTCACAAGCGGGGTCGGCTCGTCGTGATCGGCTTCGCCATTTGGCTCTATCGAATGCCTGATCTGGGTGCAATCTCGAGGCTTTCAAATCCCCATCCAGCGTATCAAGCCACCGTTGCTTAGGTCTGCCTTTTGGTCGTTTACCATCGACTTCGATGTTCAGACCAATCTTTGCAAGTGAATTCTCGTTTGCACGAATTGCGTGACCATACCATCGAAGACGCCTCTCTCGCAACTTTTCCACGATCGGTGCAACCCCATAACGATCGCGGATATCCTCGTTTCGGATGTGATCTAAACGTGTGACGCCACTAGTCCAACGTAGCATCTTCGTCTCCATTACCGCGAGACGCCGTTCATTGTCTTTTATGGTCGGCCAACACTCAGAACCATAGAGAGCGACTGGACGGACAACATTGCGGTAAATTTTAGATTTGAGACGTTCGTTGATACGTCGATCACAAAGGACACCAGTTGTGGAACGCCACTTCATCCAGGTTGCGTTAATGCGTGAAGCAATTTCATAACGCAGCTCTCCATTGGCTGATAGCGTTGACCCGAGGTATTTAAATCGCTCAGATCTGGGCAGATCACTGCCGCTGACAGTGATTGTGCCTGTTTCATGGGGATCGGTCGTCAAAAATTCAGTTTTGTTTAAATTCAATCTGAGACCGTGTTGCATGAGGCGATCATTCCATTTTTGAACAAGTTGCTCGAGATCATTTTTGCTATCAGATGCTAGGAAAACATCATCTGCATAAAGCAGTGTGTAGGGCGCTGGACGTTGGATATCCCGTGTGACGGTGTCCATAACAAGGACAAAGAGGAGTGGTGAGAGGGCACTTCCTTGATGAACTCCAACAGAGACACGAAGCGGTTTTGATACACCCGCCATACTTCGAACTTTACTTTTCGGATCGTGGTAGAGCAATTGAACCCAGCGCACGAGTTCTTCTGGCACGAAGTGTTGTCGTAAAGCATACCAGATGAGTTCGTGTGGCACACGGTCAAACGCTTTCTCAAGATCCAGAGAGGCAATGTAAAGAGGGCGATGCTTCTCACGGTGTTTCTCCATGAGTAACCGCGCAGCGTGTATTGCGTCAGTAGTTCCGCAGTTCTTGACAAATCCAGCTTGATTCACGGTTATTTCAACGATTTCGCGAATACGGTTGTCAAGAATGCGTTCAAAAATCTTCATGGTATGGGAAAGTAACCGGATCGGACGGTAATTTGAACATTCTGCTGGACTACCTTTCTTTTTCCATATTGGAACAGTGGTACTTTCTTGCCAGTCAGATGGTGTTCTTCCTTCCTGAATAACCCGGTTAAAGAATTCACTCAGCCACGGTGTTGGGTCCCAGCTCTTTGCTTTCCAGAGCTCAGATGCGATGTCGTCAGGTCCTGTTGCTTTCCCCGATTTCATTTGTTTTATTGCCTCCTCTAATGGCTATTTTAGAGGTTATGTCGGACAAACAATACTTACACTTACATAAACTTCAATACATTCTTCTATCTGCATCGTGTGTCTTTTCCTTGCTGAGCTAAAAAGATAAAATTCTACGATTTTGGTTCATTACTCCGATATGTACTATCAAGTTCAAGGATAGAATGAACTAAATTACTGAACATGTTTAGACATTCAATGGCTAAGTATAAAGATGAAGGCAGCAAACAATTCAATCATAGTGAGACAATGTGCAGAATTTAGGGGCTAGCGAACTGCAGCTCCAAATACTAAGGCTTCATTAGTCTGATCGTAATATCTTTTGAAATATCTAATCAGATGACTTTCTTGGCTGCAATATTAATAAACTTTTGTGGACCTGTGGATGTCTCCCAAAGTCAGAGAGTGGATAAATTCCGCACTAAAGAATACCTTTCAGTTTTCAGCTCTCTCTTTTAGGGGAAATAAAAATCGACTCGTTGGGAAGGCGATTTTTGTCTGCCTACTTGCATTAAAAATTTTCCATTCGGCTACGTTTTTGGCCAACATATTTACCAGCGGATAGCTTGATATCAAAAGCTAGACCCCTGGCAAGGCAATCTGTACATTACTAACGATGCCTGCCTTGGCACCTATTTCATCCATTTAGGGATGATAACGCCGATTGTACGTTGAAAAAGATTTGAATAACGCATTATCGCCAATTTTGCCGTATATTTTCTTCGGTGATGGTAATAGCTCCGCTTGGAATTTGGGGGCTGGCCAGTGCAAGTAACGCAGTGCTTTTAATATTGCTCCTCGATGTGGTGTTTCTACCTGAATCCAGATGCACTCCTAAGTTCGCGACTGTTTGGACTAGTTGGATTTCCATCTTGGTTATGCCTAATAGCTATGTATCACTTGTAGATTTGCGCTCATGCAGTTGCACTATGAATACAATGTCGATAGTTAGTATGATATTGCTTGTTAAAGACTCGTTTTTCAAAACAGTATACGCTGATCGATGCTCCAAGTCGTATTTCTTTTCGGACATCGCCTTTCTTTAATGGTTGTGGTAAAATCGTTTAGTGCTGTTTTTGTGCCTGTGCCAGTTGTATTATATTACTGATTTTTCATGCTACCTTGGAAGTATTCCTCAAAGAGATGGCAGTTTTGTTATTGTTTTCTGCTTTGTAAATGTAGCTTGTTCAGATACTGGCTAAGCTCTTCAGTTAGGTTCCGCTTTAAATTCTGGGTTGCCTTGAGCGAATTAGTCTCTGCGCAAATGTGTTTCCATGATAATCTTTGCTCGTCAAAGATTTTTGTTCCTATTTGAATCGATTTCAGTTATCACAGCAGGATGCTCTTGGCTCGCCCTTCTGTTTTGCCAAATCCGAGTTCCATTACATTTGTCTCCTCTTCCTTGGCGTACTGAGCGGGCAGCTCTCTTCGGAAGCTTGTCTTATGCTAGTAGTCATCATCTAGATTGTTTTCTTAATTCTACTTCCAAGCGATAGTGACATCACATCACGCATCCTCGCTTTGGCAGATCAAAATGAAGCGACTGGAAATGGTTCCATCTTCTGATGACCACTGTGGTATCGCCATTGGTGCGTTAATGAGGGTAGCCTGGATGTCTTTCTATATCACCATGCAAGAACTTGGTCTAGCGATTTCGTTGATGTACAATAAATCAGCGAGTTGAAAGTTTAACTCCATAATTATGCAATGACAATAGTTTACGATGCTAAAGTGATTTTGGTCTTATTTGTTCTTCGTTTTCGAAAAAATTAATAATCAGCGGATCTGAAATGCTCTATGTAGAGATTTTATTCCGATAAAGTAAACATCATAGCGATATATAATAATAATAATCGTTGGCGCTACAATCCATATTGGATCAAGGCCTTGAAGTGTGTTAGAGCACTTCATTCAAGACCGCAACGGTACACTACAGTACACTGTAGGAGGCAATGTGGTCAGCATTGCGCTCGCCCGAGATTATTACCCTGATTTGACTCAGGTACTCATTCACAGCTGAGTCGACTGGTATCCGACATCCAGTCACGATAACAAATCCCTCTGTTACCAGTGAGATTTGAACCGCGACCTTCTGCTACGACAGCCCAGCGCTCTAACCATTCAAGCCATTCGGACATATATGACGGCATTAAATCGTATTGCATTTTAAAATCTTAGAAAATGTTAGGGAGTTTGTCAAGGATTTCTTCCTCGCCCCCCTAATTCGAATGTTGTCAGTATATCATGGATATTGACCAAATTTCTCTGAACCTGAAAAAGGATTAAAAATCGAGTTGAAATTCAATTCTATTAAAATGAGAGTTTAAGGTCTGGTAAGATCGAACAATTTTCAACTTTTAGATAGGCTGACCCTGAGTAATGTGCGAGGCCAGATAAAAGCTGCTTGATCACTCTCGAGGCTAATCAACACCAACAACGGTCTAAAGCAAGGGGACGCCCTATTATGCGTCCTATTTAACCTGACCCTGGAAAAAGTGATCCGTGATGCTGAGGTAAATACGAGAAACATCATTCTCTTTTAGTCCACCCAATTATTGGCCTATGCTGACGATATCGATATCATGGGAAGAACGATCCAAGATGTACAATCTACTTTCATCCAGATCCAGCAGGCGGTGCGAGATCTTGGGTTGCACACAAATGACGGCAAGACGAAATATATGGTGACAATGTCAGCACCAAGAACCCAAAGGGCAACATCAAATATAACTGTTCAAATAAGAACAATAAAAACTACACACTACAACCCTGAGAGAGTAGCCAACAGAGCCTATTTCAGCTTACAAAAACCGTTCCGCTGGCAAGGGGGATACACTTTTTTTTACAGAATATGATCATGTGTGGGATGTCAAATGAAAGGGCTACTTTCATTTCGAAACTGATTTTATTTCCGACATTAGATGAAACCTAGGGAGTGAGGGCTCAAAATGTGTGCCCCAAAAAGTGAAACAGACCTCATTCTCAGAACTTACACCCAAATCTGACAAAATCACAGTGATGCATTCCTACATAATGTAGGCCTCAAAATACATCCGGTTCCGATATTTCCATAAATAAAATTAATAATAGTATATTAACGTATTTTGGGAATTTATTCTAGTTTGTCCTAGAAATACACAATTTGGTGCCACCATAGGCGATATTATAGGACACATCTGTTTGAACGCAATCTAACTATTATTAACAAAGGTATCGAAAGTCAAATTGTTGCATTTTACGTAAAATGATTGCATTCTAGGACGTGTATGACGTCGTAATCATATGTATAAAGTGAACTTATATGGACGGCGGCGACACTTTCGCTTTTCTTTTCTAGCTGTTTTCAGTTATTTGAATATCAATCTTAATTACTGGAGTGAGGCATGTATATATATATGTATATGCTCATGAAATTTGCGGGTAGTGTTAAATAAGATGGAAGTGTACGTATGTATGCTTTCGGGCACGAAGTGAAATTGAAATGCGTGAATATGCATTTCCGCACAATATTTATGTCTTTAATTTGTATGTGCATACGCATATTTTGCCTGCATTCTTAGCTATGCACGAACAGAAAACTGTACATAAAGACTTGCTAAGATGAACACAAAGCCTTTTATCTGAAGCGCCAAGCTTTCGGTATTCCGACTTGTTTAGAACTGCATCTTTCTGTCTATGTTGACTGGTATTGTGCGATGCACCTTTTGATGTGAGGATTTATACGAAACTTCAGGCTCTGGTCTTTACAGAATGTTGGCCCTTAAATTGGAAAGTTGTAGCGAATTTTCAAATTAATTTTTCTATGAAATTTTCTATAAATTAAATGGCTTAGAATTCCGATTTTGAACGTCACCTGGGAAATATTTGAAAAGTTCAAATTTGCCCCCGTTTAGATGTTTACGAACAGTTCCCGTTATTATTTGTGTTTACCCTTCAATTTTCTGATAGACGATCTTGCCATATTGACTGCCATTGGCCGAAGGTTTTATACAGAAAAGTAGAAATGTGGTGATTTAAAAAAAATGTGCGGTATCCTTCTAACAACAATTAAGCAAACGTGACTTTGAGCAGTCGATTTCGAAAATATGAATAAGTTGATTGAAATAATAAAACTTGTTTTTTCTTTTTCGTTGGTGTGGATATTTATTCTTGTAAATACCGATATTTCAGGAACCACTTGTTCCCTTCATCAGTGCTAACTTGTTTGCAAGAATAAATATCCACACCAACGAAAAAGAAAAAACAAGTTTTATTATTTCAATTAATTAATCGTTGGAAACATCGCATAATTTCACTCAGATGAATAAGTTCTTAAAAAGAATGCTCATGAAGGAGGGATAGTGTTCTTTTCGAGACTTTCAATAATGCAATTTTTGTGGTCCGAACGATACATTGAATGGTTTGCTAAGCCTTTTCGTGCTAAAATTATTCCATAGGCATAGGAATGCTTTGATATCAAAAATTGTTTGTTCAAACTTTGTTTGCAACGATCGCTAGCATCCAATGTTTTTCCACTTGACGCTAACCACGGGCACGAAGCCCCAAGTTTTTTTGTTAGTTCTCTTCTCAGTGGAAAAAATTGAATGAAAATTCAACGTTATGTGGTTGGAAGAGACGAAATCATAGAAGCGATTGTAATTTCAGAGATACATAATTTGAAATTTCTTTTTATTGAGTTCAAGTTCAACAACTGAGAACGCAGCCAGTATGTAACTTAGTTCATCTTCCAAAATATTACTAAAAAATGCAAATATCCAACTTCGATATATACCAACTGTTGTGGTTAGAAGAATATTATAAATATCGATTGCCAAGTCTTGAAATCCAAAATGTCCTTATTCTTTCCACCAGCTTTCTCTTTCCAGGCATTCATTCAATTCATTCCATTTTCAGAGCTTCTTGCAACAATTCGTAGATTGGAAGGAACTTTTTTTAAAGTTTCGTGGAATACAAAACTTTATTAATATGTATATACCGATTTATTGATTGCTGACTTTTTTTATCTCAATCAATTTCCTCTCTCTCTCTTCCAAGTCGTATCATTTGCTGATTGAAATCACACAATTTTCTGAGAGATGTTCCTTGTGCTGTGCTTATGTATCCAGCGGTAGAACCAGTTTTTGGTGGTTTTATGTCCCGTAGCAGTCACATAATCACGCTGCATTCAAAAATGCCAATGAATAGTTCGCTCATGAGTTTAATGACTATTGTAAATATCACCACGCCTCGGCGCTTTATATACGTATTGTTATCCAATATGGTGCGGTATACGCGACGTCGTTCGCCGTTCGCTGAAATGTTCTTCAACTCAACCCACGACTTTTCGACATGTCCGCACTCATCTACGGTTCAGTGCCAAATGCTCTTGGCGCGACCCATTTGTTCGCCATCTTACGAGAGTAGGTTCCATGGCATGGCGTAGCTATCAACTGAATTTGTTGCCCTTCTTTAATGTGTGAGCTATCTACTCCTAATTCCGTCTTCTCATCAACTCGTCCATGAGTAACCAAGACCTTTGTTAGAAATAGCATCAGCCCAGGATACCACGATGATACATCGTGGACAAGTGTTGCCGAAGGTTTAGAGTTTTTGAGTAAGAGTGTTTACACTTTCCAGTAACTCCCATGTAGCAACACAGAAGAACATTACCACAGAACAGTTTCAATTGATATTGGTGTTGAGATAACTGCATTTCCAGATTTTAGACACAGCAACGAAGGCGGATTCGGCACTGTTAATGCTTCGAACGACATGAGAGAGCAAACAGCTATCATTATCGAAAGATGTCATCTTTCATTTACTTCTCTTGATATGTCCTCCGAACAAGGTAACATGGAGAACGTCAGTGATAACAAACATATAATGGTGAATTCCGATTTGAATCTCAAATTTCTCTGAGATTATACCTCAAGGCAGTGCGCCATTATATGTCGCTCTGATAATAGGTTTCCTGGTTTTCCTTCCTGGGAAGAGCACACTAGATATATTCCCTGTTGACGCTATCGAAAGCTTTTCCGAAATCGCACTGTTCCAAAATGATTCTTAGGATGTTGATGTGGTCAATGCAGGAGGATTCGGAGCGGAAATCAAACGTTCAAGCTTTCGAGAGGTTCTTTGATGCATTCCGCAATTATTTTAGCTATTAACTTTGCGATGGCAGAGAGCACGCAGATACTATTCCAGGATGCCCTTCTTTGGAATCTCAACGATCATCCCCTCCTACTCTTGGGAAAGGTTTCTGATTTCCAGGAATTCTATCGAGTGGATGTAGCAGATATGCAGAAACTGCAGCTGCGGCGATAAATAACTCTGCGGGGACACCCTCGAGCTTACCACTTTTGAGGGCACTAATCGCTGAGATGGTTTCTCCTCTGCTTGGAGGAAAGATCCAAAGCCATTACGGTAACTAGCCATTTCATCCACAAGGGAGGGACTTCTTTGGATGTGATACGGTTAAGAACCGTAGTGAATTGCCTTTTCCGCTTTTCTAGGCTGCTCGCCATCGTTGATGTGGAGTCTACCGTTAACGTCCTTCACAAGTTCTTTTGGGATGCGGTATATATATACCAATTCTGCGGCATTTTCCATTTCGCCGATCAGTACAAAAACAATTTTCCTTGGCACACACTATACAGAAATGCACCGGATCCCACGTGATATTGCAGCTCGAGCGCATCACGCTCGCCATCATCGATCCGCTTCCACGATTCGGCAGTCAATCCGCCTGCTACCACTTGCCTTTCCAAAGTATGAAAGTATGTTGTGGCAAGAGGGAGAGGAGTACTTTCCATAGTCTCCCCCAGAATGTGCAGCTTATATCGTTGAAATTCTCGCTCGAGTTGGAGAAAGAAAGCATTTTGGGGACTGTCATATCGTTGGCGAGGGGCATCATAATCTGTTTTCGATAGCCGAAAGTTTTCGGCGTGAGATCAGGGTCTATTCGAAGTAGTGTTGACGAAAAGGTTGTTGCTATTGTTTTCCTTAGAGGGCTTCGTCCACGAAGTTGTCCCATCATTAGCTGCCGCACATATCTGCTAAAGATTAATTTCGCACATAATGTTTTCAATGGATTCTTTCAGTTTTTTTTTAATTTAGCACATTTTATCCATAGATTCTGCTTATTCGGTTTATTTGACTTCTGTGTCCTCTACCAAATCCTTCCTTAGAGCATTTGTCGATCTGGTTACTTATATTACAGTACATTCTTAATAAAATTTCAATTGTTTATGATCTCTTAATTTATTGCTTTGGTAACGAGCGAAACTCTCAGAAGCTAAAAAAATTGTTAAGCAATGGAGAAGCGAGAAAGTGGCTTGCGAACACAAAATCATTTTCGGGAAGGAAAAAACTAGTTCTCTCCATCCATAGTCCCTGTCAGCGGAGTTTTGTGTTTTCCCAGCAGTTCTGTCATTATTTGATATTCTCTCTCTCTAAACAACGGAACAGGTGTGCCGATTTTTCGCCGTTTGGAAAGTTTCCATTATGGGGGGAAGGTACAAAGAATTGGTCGTGGATTTATACTAGCTCGTGGCGATAGCTATAGGTGCGTGAATGGTGTGTTGTTATGATGAAACAGCTTCTTCGTTAAATGAGATATTGTCTTTTTCATGGTCGTATCGTCCGCAATCGTGCGTAGGTAGGTAGTTCCGAATATTCCGAACATTTAAGGGGCACTGTAATATCGCTTGGTATATTTACTCAGAGGGATTCACGAATTTTTGTCTTTCAAAGGAAGAGAACGTGCACATTCGGCTTTATACGAAATGCAGGCCAGTCTTCTCTACTTCACATTGGTTACGGGCAGCTAAACTCATCTTCAAATTGGCTCCAGATGGTAGTTCAAGAAGAAGTGTAGTTTTATACGATTTGATCGAAAGGAGGAGGAGGAGGAGTCTACTTTCTGAGGAGACTGAAACATGTCTGGTTAATTGCTGTCGCATGAATTGATTCCGATCTAACGAAAAACAATGGAATTCGATTTCGGTTCAAAAATTCGAAGATTCAGATGGGGTCGTTCCAGAGTTTCAAGTGCATAAAGTCGGTGAGAGCAATTGCAATAATGCAGAACGAAGAATATAGTAGCTCAAATATTTTCGTTACGTTACATATTATTTCTTGTTATCTGCATTTGAGGGTTCCAGCTTCGGCAGCCTTTGTGCAATATAGAGCACATTCACATCCGTTTTTTTTGGGGGGGGGGGGGGGGGCATCGTTCTCCTTGCTGATGTATCTACAATATTGGTTTTCCCTCACAGCGAAATTGTTCATTTCAATCCGTGCTTTCTTTCACGAATATTTTGTTGGCAGATATAATAACTGCAAGGCACATGTGACCTCGGTGTGACTTGGGTGTATGATTAAACATCGTGGATAAGTCTACTGCAAAATATGGCAAATCCATCTCATCGATGTGTACGTTTGATTCGACGTTAATATTGATGAAGCTAAGAGTAGTTTTTTAGTTTCAGTTTCTTAACTTCTATGACTGGCACATAACTCAAATAATTATAATAAGATAAGATGATTGTGCAATTTCTGATATTGCTTCCTATTCATCTCCTCCGCAGTTTCAGTACGAAAGTTATAAGGTATAATGAATTATTTTAGTTCTTGTCATCGTAAAAAAGGGGGGGATACGTTTAATTTATTGATTTCGTATCGAAAAACTCTTAGTTTGCGTTGAAAAATTATGGAGTCAATGACTGAATATTGCGAATGGATCTTAATTGCAATTTTTTATTAGCTTGATAATATCCCTGCCTAACAAATTTGAAGTCATCAGCTCAGCCATTTGTTTGCTTCCGTTTTAATTAAGAACTTTTCTGAACGTTAACGAACGACGGTTAAGGTGAAATAACACTCGATAAAAGTAGTTGAATCTGCTATGTGGTATTTTTTCTGAAAAGTCTCTTTGTAGCGAACTGAGTATTCTAAGAGAACGTTTGGTACCAAAAGCGAAGAGCTTGTCCCCATACTCCATGCTACAAGTATATGATATGCTCCAGCAGGTTAGATTATGCGCCTTTTTCAATTTGCATATGCAGAAGGGTAATATTGGGTAATAGTGTTGAAATCCTTGGCGTTGGTGCGCATCAGATACGCGGCATATTTCAAAACTAAATGTTACGAGTAGATGGGCATGTTTCAAATAGTCATCAAAAATAAAGTATTTTCACTATTTTGGAGTCTCTAAGTTAGGCCGGATGAAATTTCCAATCATTTAACTCCCGATTGGTTGTCTCCGAGTTGTTTCGTGAAATCCGAAGATTAATTGTACGATAAATATATAGAACATCTTGAGTATCGGCTCAGTTTGCGAGCATAGAGCCTGCAGCGTACGGCCAATTAGATAGACCACATCGCGATACGCATGCGAGAGATCATCACTTGATGGCCACTTGTTCTCGTTTTCATGTAGTTTCCGCGTCTACTACATGGCCGGAGAGTTTCAAAAAATTCAGAAGGTGCAACAAGGAATACTCTTGTAATCAAATATCACCTGACCAATTTGTGAATATATACATAGTTGACATTTTAATCGAATTGCACCTCACATTTCTTCTCGCTGATTTGAATGCTCAACATGTTCATTATCTCGTTAAATTGGTGTTATGTGATATAGAGCGCTGAGATTTGCCATTTCCATTAAAGCGGTTCGATTTCGCTAGCTGTAGCGTTTTGCCTCTTTTGTGATGTTCCCTACAGTTCCCCTTGTTTCTGTAGAGCTTATATAGCAGAATTCTCACAATACTAGATTTTTCTCATGGGGTTGAAAGGGAATTATCGGTAAGATTCTGATGAAGGCCACTCGAAAATTGGAGGGATCGTCAAATAAAACATCAAAAGTTCGATGTACATTGTGTCATCGTGGAGCAATGGGCGAAATTTGGATCCATTTTCCACCTGATTTATGACCGATAAGGTTTTTGATACCGGGGGTGTGTAAGTAATTGCCAGGAGCTGGCAAGAGTAGCAATTAAGTGTAGATGGCACGATCACAAATTGAGAAAGTGTGGTATTCTATTTTTGGCTATGCCTTGCAGTGGAATCCACTCTTTTAGGAAGGCCGACCAGTGGGTCGCCTGAGAAACACGTGGCACAGAATACTAGAGAAGGAAGACTTGGAGGGAGCTGAACCACATTTTCAAAAACTGGGGCTGATGGCGCGTACGTGTGGTCGATGCACTGTGTTTCTCATAGGGATAAATGATGACAATACAATATGGTATATATGTCAGTGATACATTGCGAGCACTCAAAAACTTACTTCAAACAATTGCCGATTCAATGGGATCTGTAAAACCTGGATTATTTCATGCCTCTTAACTAGTCTCACTTTGTAGTTGGAGGTGCGATTTTAATCAAATGAATTTTTGTTTCAGGAGGAGTAGAATTCGTCGTCGATAACTACAAGACGAAACATTCATTGTGAATGAGATGATGGTAGCAATTTTCTTTCCTATTTTGTTTATAGCATTATTTTTTCTTAATTTCAGGTTCCGATGTTATAGAGGTGCCGATCGCACCTCCTGCGCCAATCATCTCCAGACAACCACCAGAACCTGAAAGAGAACGGATTAAAGAAAGGGAAAAAGAAAGGGAGCGTGAACGGGAACAGCGTGAACGAGAACGTGAGCGAGATCGTGAACGAGAACGTGAGCGAGAACGTGACCGAGAACGGGAACGTGAAAAAGAACGCGAACGCGGAAATCAACATGAATCACAAAAGTCACGTTCGCATTCTCCAATTCCTGAGAACGGGGCTGGCGATTGTCTGTCAATTGAAGAAACGAATAAGCTTCGTGCGAAATTGGGTTTGAAGCCACTAGAAGTTGAATCGTCAACATCAGTATCTAAGGATACGTCAGCAAAGAAAAATGAGGAAGGACTCAAGTCATTCAAGGACGAATGGGGTGAATTCTTGCATAAACCTGCAACGAATCTTAAGGAGAAACTGGAGACAGAGAAAATGCGCGCAAAGCTGCAGGAGCGTAAAGAGAAAAGAGCGTTAGAAGACAAGCTGAAGAGGGTATGTTGCGGTTAAAAATCAGTAAGGATTAATTAGGCTAACGTTTTTTTTCCGTCATAGATTCAAAGCTTGGGCGAGTCAGATGATGAGGTCGATGATGTGAATAAGTGGGTGTCCAGGAGTAAGAAGCGAGAAGAAGAAATTCAAGCAGCGCAGAGGAGGGTAAGTGTACCGTTTCGCTATTATTTCACTTGTAATTTATCTCAGAAAAATATTTGACAAATTTGCACACTTTTCAGGCAAAACTTCTTGAAGAAATGGATGCAGAGTTTGGTGTGGGAAACATTGTTGATGAAGAAGCTCGACGAGTAAGAAACAATGCCTATAAGGATCGTGATTTGAAAGGATTGCGTGTGGAGCACGATATTGATGAATTCACAGAAGGTCGAAGTGTGATTCTTACACTGAAAGATAAGGACGTGTTGGACGAAAACGACGACACTCTTGTGAATGTCAACCTTGTGGATGAAGAACGTTATCGGAAGAATGTTGAGAATAGAAAACAGAAACCAAATGCATATGGATACGATGTCTACGAGGAAACAGTCGATGAGTTTGGCAATCCCATCGAGAGATCCATCCTGAATAAATATGACGATGAAATTGAAGGAGGCAAAAAGAAAAGTTTCACAATTGGAGAAAATATAGACGAGGAGCGTGCACACCAAAGAAAATTATTGGAGATCAAAACGAAATTGGCTGGAAAGCGGTTGGAATCACTAAATGTCGAAACACTTAAGCTTGCCTCCGATACATACACAGAAACAGAGATGGAAAAATTCAAAAAACCAAAGAAAAAAGTGAAAAAGCTTCGTCAGAAATTAAAAGCCGAAGATTTGTTACCACTTCCTGGTCAGGATTCTGCATCACAAAGCGACTTGGGTCGACGAGGTCGCAATAGGGGTTCTGTTTTAGACACAGATGACGTTCCCGATATTTCCGAAGACATATCCAAAGTGAAAGTTGAAGACGAAACGGAAGACGATTTAGAACGTGTACTTTCCAAGGCTCGTAAATTGAAACAGAAGGAGTCTATCATCAAAAAGTCAATTCCCATTGATGTCACCCAAATTAAAACAGAAATCAAAGCAGAAGCTGATTCTGATGAAGAAATGACCGACACGAAGGATGGAAACATAATTTTGAATGCTACGGCAGAATTCTGCAGAACACTTGGTGACATCCCAACTTACGGTATGGCGGGTAACCGTGAAGAAGATACAAATGATATGATGGATTTCGAACAAGAAAGTATTGAACCAGATTTGCCCCTTGACATCAAACCGGCTTCAAGCACAGGAACATGGAATTCTGTCAATCCAGACACGGTTGTGCGTGTTTCGTCTGAAGATATTGCGAATGATATAGCGGAAGTTGCAATTTTGGACGAAGAACCGGATGTAGGAGAAGGTGTGGCGGCCGCACTACGATTAGCTATGTCTAAAGGCTACTTGGAGAAGGAGGATACAAATCGACCGAGTAATTCACGTATGGCACATCTACAAGCTAAGAATTATTCGATAGAAGATAAAGCGTACGGGTAAGCTCTCACTTTTCACTAACCAATTCACAAAGCGTTATTTTCGAAATTTACTTTGAAACTTCTTTATTGATGATGATAATGATTATTATTTTGCAATGGCAGTCGTACCCAAATGACCACCAATTGAGGAGAAAGCGCCTCTACAATGCCAGCTCGAAAATCAGAACCAAACATTTTTGATCAATTCTAATTTCTTATAATTTCGAATGTCCAATCGCTTTCAATAGTGACAAATGTAGGGTCCGTGATCTCATTTCAAATGAATTTCACATACGATTACTTATGCAAATGCTTTTTTCGGAGAACTTATAATTTTCAAAATAATGAGGAAAGTACATCACAAAGATTAGGAAGTGGATAAAATCGATTATTTTGAATTGTCTATTGACAGCTTTTGCAGACCCTAAGCTGCCTAATATTTTATATGGCGATAATTTTGCACGATTATTAATAATTTCGCTTAGTCTAGTTCAGCAAACCGTTAGAACAGGTCATTGCCTGGAAGTGTTCTTCAATTCCTAGTCCCCGGAATCGCCGCTAGTTAATGAATTTAACTTTTGATAAAAGATGTCATTCCATTCTTGAAATCGAGCATGAGTTACTTCCTACAAGAAAAAGGAATCCTTACGTTGTGGGTTGTGGAATTCAAAAAATTTATGATCAAGAAGTTTTAACAGTTCTATGCTTCCTACCTAAGCCTTAGAATAGCAAAAATTAAATATCGTCTTCATGATAATGCTCTAAGTACAGGGATCCAAAAGTTTCTTCCATTTCAATTGCGGTACATTGTGAGAAAGTGAATTTCAATCGGACTTTAAAAACAAAATAGGTTTGTGGATTGTAACTCTAATTTCAATGTCAGAATAATTGCCTGATAATGGCGGCATGAACCGGGTCGAAGTTTTCACTTAACCGTGTCAAGATTTTTATGTATTAGTGGAGGGGGAAATGTTGGGGTGAAATAACACAATTTTCCCATTTGGTAAGCTATCACTTTTATATAGCTCACCCTCTTTTTATAAATAAATTTGTATTCCAAAGTGAAGTCTTAACTACAATTCGACGGTTATTCCAATTCACTAGCTAACGCAGTTTTCGGGTTTTTATGATTTTAGTAGTATAAAGGCGGCGATTTTGTTTAGAAATTAAAATGTCGGTGGCAGCTAAAGGGTTAAGAAATTGAAAAATAATTACATAATATTTTTTGTAATAGTTTGTCCGGTGGTTTAGAAACACCCTGTGTATGTATGTAAGCTTCTATGTGGGGGCAAAGTCCGTCAATCACATCTACTTATCCCACGATTTTCCAAGAGACCGGCACCCCTCCATCGACCATCTTGCTGGCCATCCTGGGATATGTGTGATCTATCCACGTTCACTTCCGCTTTCTAATCAATAAGTCTATAGAAATCTGGGCCCTACGCCGACGAAGTTCTCTCTCAGAAGGCAGATTTCTCCTCACAGAGAAAGCATCTAGTAATAACCCACTCTTGGGAACCCGAACACAGGATTTTCAACTTGTGTATTTGATGCCTGTGATCGATGGTCAGCTGGGTGCGCTGCATCTTACTGTGGCAAAGTTCGCGAAGTATAGTGAAGCCTAATTTGTGACACTTCGTTAGTGAGAAAAGGAGGTTTCATCCCGATTTTCAAACGCATAACATCCGGGAATTCCAACTCGTGTGGATGAAATGTCAAGCTAATGTAACATGCTCCTCCAAACAGAAGCGAAATGTTTTTTCGCATGCCGTGTAAAGGGAATTGATTGCGTCTAAAATGCTAACATAAAACTTGCATTTGCCGTCGTCAATTGAATCGATTCACTTTGAAAGCAAAAAACGCCGGTAACTACTTTTCAAATCATGAATGATCCCCTGTGATATTATTTGTAATTCGCACATTTATTTGGTGGCATAAAGACTAATTCAATGGAACTCAGCTTTTTCAAGTCAAGGCGAGCAGCGTAATTGTTCAGCAATAATAATATTTTTCGATTCTGTTTGGATAACTTTTCATGTCATTGTCGTAAATGGCTAGAAAAATTTCAGCCGCCATCCTCGCTTTACAGTTTTGACAGGTATCTTCATATTTTGGGCGAAAGAATGGAAAATACCATCAACAACAATCAGGTGTAAAAATTAGTAAAAGTTCCCGAATGATTGACGAAAGCCATCCATAGAATAAATTACATAGGAGGGTAGAAAGATCTTTCGATACTATATTATGCAAAATGTCGCTAAATTATTTTGGGATCCCTACCTAACGTTGTTGAGACAAAAAATATTAGTTTGTTGCAAATGAAATGGCCGTTTTGGTACTAAAATTTCAAACGACTGTGAAGCTTATAAAAATTGAATTATTTAATCAAAATAGGTGCCAGTCGATTCAAAGCACTTCTCTCAGCGAGATTCAAGAGCATTCATGCCAGTTTCGTAGAAGTCCAACTGTCGGGGGTTGATAAATTCGTCGGAGGCAATTTTGACAGCCTCTTGATTCCTAAATTGTTTTTCCGCCAAAAAATGACCCAAATGTTTAAAAAAGTGGTAGTCGATTGGCGAAAGGTATGGTGAATATGGTAGATGAGGCAGAGTCTTATACTGCAATTCGTTCAAATTTTAAACCGTTGTTCCGGAAACATGAGGTCGTGCATTGTCGTGAAGGATTATCACTTCATCTCTGTTGATTAATCTCGGCCATTGAATACGGAATTTTTGGTGCATTTCCTCGAGTTGGGCACAGTGTTTCTGTGCATATATCGTTTCTCCAGATGCCATAAAAGAATAGTGGATAACTCCAGCTGTAGACCGCTAAACAGTCACCAATACCTTCTTCGGATGGAGGCTCGGTTTCGGCATATGCTTCGGTGGCTCATTAGCATCTAGCTATTGTGCTGATTGGCGACGATTGTCGTATAATATCCACCATCTATCACATGTCACTGTTTTGTGCAAAAAGGGATCGGTTCTGTTGCGGGTGAGTAGAGAACTGCAAATTTCCATTCGAAGCGCCATATTTTGCTCCGTAAGCGCATACAGAACCCATTTGCCGAGTTTTTTCAGCTTTCCAAGTTATTGAAAGTGCTGAGAAATTGTCGGATAACGTATGCCCTGTTTCTCTGCAATGTCCCTCACAGACTGATGTGTGTCGGATTCGACTAGCAAACGCAGCTCGTCATTGTCAATCGATGGTCACTTTGAAGGTTTACGTCGCCTGGTCGGAATTTTTCGAGCTACCGCCGTGTGGTTCGTTTGGTTAATGTTCTTGGTCGCTTCCACCGCTTTATGACCGAGTTTAAACTCATACAGAAAAAATATACGTTCTTGGCTCCTCTTTTCCATCCTCTTTTTTCTTTCTGTTATCCCAACGATGGTCAAAACTGAAATGACTCCTTGATTAAATGTAGGAGTACCTATATTTCAATATTCAACACCAACAGCGCCAACGGGTGGTGGTTTGATACACCAAAATCGCAACTAACTTCACTTGATTGCCAAAACGGCCATTTCATATGCAACAACCTAATAATTATGGTAGGCGTGGCATCTTGAGTATGAACTGAAATTTTTTAAATTTCCAAAAGTAGCAGAACTCTTTTTAATCTGTTTTTGATAAAGCATTTAAAAGTTCTGGGGATTCTCATGACTCTTTGATTGAATTTTACCCATGATATTCTTGTCCTCACCTATCAGTCAACCTGTAAAAATATCCCGTCATCCATGACTGCTTGTTTCTCAGAAAATCGATAGGTAGGTAATTTATTCGTCAAAAACAATGAGATTTTTTACTCCTTCCTATTATAGAGTGTTTGACCCAGCCACGTTTCCTCTAATCAGCTTTCTTTGCTACGCTTTCTGTCAAAACATTTATCTTCTTCTAGTGTCGTTTGGTAAGCATTCAAAAAAGGATTTTTTCGTTTACATATTCAGTAGTCGAATTATAGAAAAATATTGAAGGAAGTTCTTTAAGCCAGTCATCGACCGAAATTGATTCTTGTCTTTTCTCCACATATATTTTTTCCATAGATCCCATGTCTATTTTAATCGCTGTAGCTATCCTTCGCGGGCTCTGAAAGTAGGACAATTTGAGTTTTTGCGAATTCTAGGGCCTTTTCTTTCAATATTGGTTCGCCTGTGGGGTGATGGCTGCCTCTCTCTAAACTGCACCATTTAGCTTTGTCAACTGCTTGGTATTTGCATTCTCTGGTCCTTTTAACAGTTTCACTAGACCTAGCGTTTCTAAACCTTTTGCCCTTATTAGGCCTAATGGGAGACAGCATACTAAGCGGAATTTGCAATTTAACAATAACTTTTTTCAGCACCTTAATCAATCGGGCGTATTTTTGTAGAAAGACTCATGCCGAAAAATTTAAATGTAGTTTGTGTATGTGGGTCTTTTCCAGAAAACCATTGTAAGTAGACACTTTATGCATATATTTCGTACCATGTACCACCAAATTTGGCTCCGAGGTGAAAATCATATCCAGAAACTGGGCCCGTGGTGAAACTTCTGCAGGGAATACTAATTTTTCAGTGAAATTTCTATCAGCGGTCTCAAAGTTGTATTCTCCTATCTTTATTCTTCCCGTTTGACCAGTGCGGTTTGATGTTGTTGGTTGGTTCGTTTTCGGTGCTGACGTTGTCATCATATATTTTGTCTTGCCTTCATTGATGTGTAGCTCAAGATCTCGCGCCGCCTGCTCGATCTGAATGAAGGCAGTTTGTACGTCTCGGGTGATTCTTCCCATGATGTCGATATGGTCAGAATAGGCCAGTAGTTGGGTGGACTTAAAGAGGATCGTACCTCTTGCATTTACCTCAGCATCACGGATCACTTTCTCAAGGGCCAGGTTAAAGAGGACGCATGATAAGGCATCCCCTTGTCGGAGACTGTTGTTGATGTCGAATGGTCTTGAGAGTGATCCTGCTGCTTTTATCTGGCCTCGCACATTGGTCAGGGTCAGCCTAGTCAGTCTTATTAATTTTGCCGGGATACCGAATTCTCTCATGGCCGTGTACAGTCTTACCCTGGCTATGCTATCATAGGCGGCTTTAAAGTCGATGAAAAGATGGTGCAACTGTTGTCCATATTCCAACAGTTTTTCCATCGCTTGCCGCAGAGAGAAAATCTGATCTGTTGCTGATTTCCCTGGAGTGAAGCCTCTTTGGTATGGGCTAATGATGTTCTGGGCGTATGGGGCTATCCGGCCTAGCAAGGTAGCGGAGAATATGTTATAGATGGTACTCAGCAACGTGATATCTCTATAATTGCTGCACTGTGTGATATCTCCCTTTTTATGTATGAGACAGATAATGCCTCGGTGGTAGCGTTTGGATCATAGACCAAACGGGCCAAGCAGCCCTATGGACTTGTGGAGAACAAGCCTTCCAGGAAATAATGGAGCACCCGGAGGAGGGCTTCATCAGAGCGAAGGTGAAGGGCATCCACATCTACAGCTGCTATGCTCTTGTTTTGGATGCAAGAGGACGTTGGTCGATCATAATAGGAGGCGATTTCAATGCGTGGGCTCTTGAATGGGGCAGCCGGATAACTAATGTCAGGGGACGTGTTCTCCTCGAAACATTCGCAGAGCTAGACGTGGTACTAGCGAATGTTGGGTCTTTGTACACTTTCCGGGGAAGGGGCCTGGGGTCTATAGTGGACCTGACATACGTGAGTGCCACTTTAGCCAGTAGAATCGCTTGGCACGTCAGTGAGGACTATACGCACAGAGACCATCACGCAATCTGCATAGAGATCAAGGGCGGATCGAGCTCGAAAAAGAGTTTTCGCAGAATGCCGGGTGGTATGCTTGGCTGGACAGTGAAAGCTTTCGAGGGGGACACGTTTTCCGCGGTGTTCAAGTCCGACATATCCCTGAATGGTACGGCTGGAGAGAAAGCCACCCAGATCATTCGATAGGTGACGGAAGCATGCGATGCTACTATGCCCAGAAGGCGATTGCTCCCCAGTAGGCAACCCAACTACTGGTGGAACAACGAAATCGCAAGTTTGCGAGCCGCATGTTTTCTGGCAAGGAGGCTTTGCCAGGGGCCCAGGGGAAAACCCGGTGGCGACGGTCGAGAGGAGGCACACAAGCAATTGCGTGGCCGCCTAAAGGAAGCCATTCGGAGAAGCAAAAAGAACTGCTTTAAACAGCTGTGCGACCATGCCGACATAAACCCTTGGGACGAGGCTTACAGAGTGGTGATGAAAAGGCTGCGGAAATCACCTCAGGTACCTGTCCGCGCCTCCTGAAACAGATTGTTACCACTCTGTTCCCTCATCACGAAAATAGGGGAAGGCAAATTTTTGTCCAGCTAAATGACGGCATAATACCGCCTGTAACTGGAGGAGCTGCGGGAAATATGTGGTAGGTTCGGTGGCAACAGGGCCTCAGGTTTGCATGGCATCCCCAACCGAGCTTTGAAACTGCCAGTGAAGACTAGGCCCGACCTTTTCGCCAACACCTTCGAGGCGTGCCTAAAAGAAGGAATATTCCCTGCCCAGTGGAAAAAGCAAAAGTTGGTGTTGCTTCCGAAACCTGGCAAGCCACCTGGAAAACCAGCGTCGTATCGTCCTATCTGCTTGTTGGATACAATGGGGAAGATTATAGAGAGAGTCATCTACAACAGACTCCTGCCCATCGTCGAAGCCAGCAATGGTTGGTCGGAACGCCAGTTTGGTTTCCGATGTGCCCACTCTACGGTGGACGCAATTAACATGGTGGTAAACCTGGCGAAAGGTGCACTGATTTCTGGCGGCTGCTGTGCCGTGGTGGCGTTGGATGTGAAAAACGCATTCAGCTCAGCCAACTGGAATAGAATTAAAGGGGCGTTGGCTGACATAGGTGTCCCCGGATACTTAGCGAATTTGGTGGAAAACTACCTCTCAGAGAGGACTCTCTGGTACGGGACGGATGAGGGCCCAAAGAGTACATTGTCACAGCCGGGGTACCACAGGGATCGGTACTTGGTCCCCTGTTGTGGAATATCATGTATAATGGGGTGCTTGCTCTTCCCCTCCCAGAGGGGACTACGATTGTCGGCTTTGCTGATGACCTAGCTGTGGTTGTTGCAGCAAAACACCCAGAAGATGTGGAGGTTTACGCAACGGAAACAGTGAGAGCAATAAAGTCCTGGCTAGAAAAGGCCGGGCTGACCTTGGCGGACGCGAAAACGGAAGCGGTCTTAATAACGAACCGCTGAAAAAATAATACTGTGAAAGTGGAGGTCAGTGGACATACGGTCGTACCAAAGCCCGCTATTAAATACCTGGGGGTAATAATTGACACCAAATTGAGTTTTAGGGAACACCTAGAGTATGCATGCCAAAAGGCAGCCGGCGCCACCACGGCACTTGCAAAAATGTTACCAAATATTGGTGAGCCGAAACATTGCCGGAGGTTGGTGCTAGCCGGAGTGGTGCGCTCCATCCTGCTCTACTCGTCGCCTGTGTGGGCAGAGGCGCTTGCAAACTCTCAGAGACGGAAGCAGGTGAAGTCGGTTTACCGGCGGATGGCTTTAAGGGTTTGCAGTGCTTTTAGAACCACATCGGATGAGGCAGTATTGGTGGTGGCAGGCATGATCCCGGTTGACATTCTGGCCAAAGAAATGAGTGTCCTGTACAATGCAAGACGTATGGAGGTGCATGCACAGGGTAGAAATGCGGTAAGGTCAGAGTCGCTTGATCTCTGGCAACGCAAATGGGACGAGTCTACGAAAGGTCGGTGGACGCACAGACTCATTCCCAACATTAGGGTGTGGCTTGAGCGAAAACATGGGAAGACCAACTACCACATTACCCAGTTCCTCACGGGACACGGTGGTTGCTACAGGCAGTATCTGCACCGCTTTGGGTTGGATGATTCTCCGAACTATCCCAGATGCGATGGCATACCGGAAGATCCAGAGCATGTGATGTTTCACTGCCTACGATTTGCGATGGAGAGAAGAAGCTTAAACCAGGTACTGGGCAGGAGCGGGACCCCGGAGAGCTTGGTTACTGAGATGCTGGAGTCCGAGGAGAAGTGGCTGCGCAATCATCCAAATGCAGGAGGAGTTGCTGAAGGAAGAAAGAAGGAGGAAAGCTGCAAATAGGAGAAGGATGAGTGTCTACCCCGCGAAGTAATACCTCAATGGTGGTCCCGCGGGTCTGGGGCTGGAGAGACCGGGGGTGGTTTTTAGTGGGTGTGAATCCCACAAGCGTCCGCTGTAGTTCCGGCGTTCGGGCGGTGGAGATGCGGCGGACGCGTCAAATGCACAAAAAAAAAAGAAGATAATGACTCGTTGCCAATCGTCAGGCATTGATTCGTTGTCCCATACCTTGAGCACAAGTTGATGAACCACTTGGTATAACTGGTCGCCTCCATATTTAATCAATTCGGCTATAATTCCATCGGCTCCTGGCGACTTATGATTTTTTAGCCGATGAATTGCATGGACTGTTTCTTCTATACTTGGTGGTGGCAGTATTTGTCCATCTTCAGTTGGCGGGACCTCCAACTCGGCGATGTTCTGGTTGTTCAGTAGTTCATCAAAGTACTCAACCAATCGATCCAATATGCCCATTTTGTCGGAAATCAGATTTCCCTCTTTGTCTCGGCAGGATGAGCATTGAGGTGTATAAGACTTCATCCTGCTGACTTGTTGGTAAAACTTCCGCGCCTGGTGCGGTTGCTCCCTGTACTTTTCTAGTTCACAGACTTGTTGGTTCTCCCAGGCTTCCTTTTTCCGTCTGTGAAGTCGCTTCTCCGCTCTGCTACCGGTATTATAGGCATTCTGGTATCTGTTTAAATAAATTTATTAATGTTATATTATTCTATTTTAAAAAATTATCTAACAATTTATTTACTGCATGCTAAACATCATCATCAACATCGAATATATTTTATGTATTTACTGATATATGTGTATATATATTAGTGCCACTACTTTTCTGCTCTTTTCCAACTGAGTTGGAAAAACACTGAAGAAACAAGGAGCATGGCGTGTGGAATAAATAAAAATTCCCGTTAATTGGAAAAATTTCAAACTCTTTGTCATTTCGAAATTTTTGGACAAGAATTTTAATCGAATCCTTCAATATTGACGTAAATTATTGTTTATTTTCCAGGGAGGAAGATAAATTTGGTCGACGTGATCGTTACCACAGCGGACCAATTATGGAGTTCAGGGAGAAGGAAACGTTCAAGCCCAATGTGAAGCTTGAGTACATTGACGATAATGGTCGTGTGCTCAACGCAAAGGAAGCATTCAGATACCTATCACACAAGTTCCATGGCAAAGGTCCAGGAAAAAATAAAATTGAGAAGCGGTTAAAGAAAATGGAACAAGATGGGGTAAGGAATTCAATAACGATATTGTGGATTAATGCTAATGTCATTTTCTTTTCATTGCAGCTTATGATGAAAATGAGTTCCACAGATACGCCTTTGGGAACTTTGAGCATGCTTCAACAAAAACAGAAAGAAACTCAAACACCGTATGTGGTATTGAGTGGCAGTAAACAGAACCATGCGAGCACAAGTATTTCCAAACATAAGTAAAAATCATTTTATATTCGGAGAAGGCTTAGTTGTTAGAAAAACGATATACCTACCATTACATTGAAATCTCCTTGCTTCTGATTCAAACTAACAAGAAAATCGATATATAACAAATTGGCAATAAATTGGAAACGATCCAAAATTCAATACTTTGTTGTTTTTATTTAATTCCGATTTATTTTCCATAAGTCTTTCAATCTTAATTTAGAGCCAAATATATTTCGAGTGGGTTTGATAAGTATCCGATCCATGGTAATGTTAACTGAAAGAGAAAGGGATAATGAATGATGTGATTAAAATTAGGCGAGTTGAATCAGTTTGATTCCTATGTGGTTAATGTTAAGTAATTAACATTACTTATATTTTTATTAAAATAATTAAGTGAACATTTAATATTAACGGTTTTACATATTATTAGTCCTAATTCTAGTCAGCGAACTCAACTCCAATTCTATTTTTCAAATCAAAAAGACTTCAGTGTTCTTTTTTCAATTCCAAACTTAATATTAAAAATCAGTGACAGGTCTGAAAAACATAATTACTGCGATCTTCCACTCCCTTGGCGTGCTACGCAAAGTGGATAGATCCGCGCCATCTATTCGCTCGCACTCGCAACATTCGAAATAAATTTCGAATGCTGCGAATCCTGCCGCGCCACATCACTCCGCCCCCAGATGAAACCTAGGGGGTTTCAGCGACTGATCCCCGAACTTCGTTCGCCGTTAATCCACAAAGCGGACACGACGTTGCTTCGGGGCGCACGCGGGTTTCAGCCTGGACAAAGAGACCGCCTTTTTGTGACCACCGATCTCGAGCTGGAAGAAATGTTCTCCCCGCTCAAGAACGCGGTACGGGCCCTCATATGGAGGCTGCAGCGGCTTCCGGACGGCATCCGTTCTGATCAGCACATGCGTGCATGTGTCCAGTTCCTTGGGCGAACAAGCAGGTATGGACGAGTGTCGAGTGGGTGGTGGCGCCTTGATGCGCCGGAGATTGTCCCTCAGCAGACGCACCAACCCCGACTCCGTGAGACCCGATCTCTTGTCGAAGACCGGATCGCTTGGGAGTCTTGGGTTCTCCCCGTAAACCAGCTCCGCGGGGCTGGCAGCAAATTCCTCTCGGCAGGTTGTACAAAGGCCGAGTAGGACGAGAGGCAAGACTTGCGTCCAGGACGGGTCGTCGCGTGCCATAATGGCGGCTTTCAGCGTCCATTGGCGCGGGAATTTCTATACGGACGTGTCAAGCCACTCTAAACATTTATTTCACCCTCCGCTGGATATTTCGCATAATTTTAAGGTTTTGTTGAAAAATCTGTTTAAAATGGGTTTTCTCAGAAATGACTGTATAAATTGACAGGAAATTTGGTAGGAAGGTTGGGACTGTGAACCCCCATGTGTGCGGTGAACGCACGTTTAATTGCTATACGTTGAAATTAAGAGAAAGGGGGGGGGTCCCCATACACGTAAAATATGGGCGCATCGAATATAGCCATGTGGGGTATCAAATGAAAGGTTGACATTGGATGCAAATGGGAGGAGTGCGGGGGTCCGAAAAGAGTTAATTACTTGACGGACCCTTTCTCAGAAATTACCCAACCGAAAAATCTTACTTGGGACCCCCTTAAGTTCCTCCTACATCTGCACAATCATAAGCATCATACTATTATTAACAAAGTTGCAGTAGGTCAAATTTGCTCTTTTAGCGCCAAATTGCTACTCCCTATCAGATAAAATGAGATTGAATTGAAAAATTGAACATCAGATGTATTCAACGTATATACATTGCCAGCTATATACAATTGGAATCACGGTATAGCTAATATTCTCACATAAAAAATCAACAAAACCTTTCATATCGGAAGCGCCGTGCTTTCGGTTTTCAATTTGTTTATTGATGTGGATGCAGCCTTAAGTATAAAAGTAGTGGATGTCTTTGAGGCTGAAAATAATACTTACATATCAAATTCGGTCCAATGTCGTAAGTGTCGATTCCATCATACAACTTCAAACTTTGCTGCACATTCAGTGATAAACACTGGAAAAATATTCCAGTGTCGTCTATAGAAATTTTAAAGGTGGATCCCAGATATTTTATTCCTGAGGAAGGGAAGTTTCAATTAACCGATGGCAATGGTAAATTTACCACAATAATAACTTACCCATTAATGAAAACTTATTACAGTTTGGTGGTATCCTAGGTTTTCGAATTTCCATACATCCAAAATGTATTCTCACTCCAGCGTATCCATTGATTATTGATTGCAAGAATCCCCCGGCTCCAGTTATGAAATTAGTGGCCCCAAATTCCCCTCGTATTACCTCACTCCACACTTGGAATGGTTGGCGAATGTAGTCTCTGTAGCCCCGCCGGAAATTAATATCCGCCTTAAGATAATCACCATTGTCGAGGTGATTGATGGAGTGGATGGCCCATGTCATTGCGGGCCCAGTGTTTCGAGTGCAGTTCTCATAAAATTTTAAGTCGTTTCGTCTGGTTGTCCTATAAGAAATCGCCGATTAAAATCTTTTGAATCTTTACTGGTCGTTTGTATGCAGCTTTAAGAGCTTATGGACAATTTTCAAAGTGCAAGAATTGTGGGAAGCAGTATCGGTTCTTCAGTCAGATCAATCGCAATTTTACTTTTAAAAAAACGCAGCAATTTTCTTCTGACCTGTACCACTTTAGCTGAGATTGAGCCAGAGCAAGCTTGCAGCAACACGTCATCCACTATCAAACATAAAGGGGTAGGCGTTTTGAACTACTGTCGGCAGATGAAATCTCTCTTTGAAATCTGAACCTGAGGACACTAGAGTGATATTCTTGTTATTTCTTATGAAGGGAGAATTTAAAACTTTAGTGGAGTTCCTAGCAGGGCACTGCTTTTTGAAAGTGTTTATAATCCATGGCGTAACAAACCAATTTAGATCTAGCCCTTGAAGTGTATTAGAGCATTTTATTTCAAGAAGGTAATGTCACACGGTTCAAATCTCACTGGTAGCAGTGGAATTTGTATCGTGATTTGACGTCGGATACCAGTCGACTCAGCTGTGAATGAGTACCTGAGTCAAATCAGGGTAATAATCTCGGGCGAGCGCAATAACTTTCAGCGATAGCGATTAGACATTCTGGAGTTAAGGATTACACTTCTGTTACGGCCTAGACTTCCAATACAGAGAAGAAGGATGTTGAGGGAATTTCAGGAGATGCTCCTGAAAGTGATGTTTCGATAGGGGATAGTAAAACATGTTGAGGTAGGTCGTAGCTTCAGCGGCGATAGGTGTGTGAATTTCTGCAACTTCTATCACATCGCCATAGGTGTCCCAATCGACACTGCTTACAGGAGTTGTATTCTCGATATGCGCAAAAAAGCCTTAGACTTGAAAGAGATTGTTCGGACCGCAAGGCTACCGCAGCAGAAGGTCACGGTTTAAATCGCTCGACTCAGCTGTGAATGAATACCTGAGTGAACTCAGGATAATATCACCGGGGAATGCAATGTGGACCACATTGCCTCCTAAGTGCACTTTAGTACTGACGCAATCTCCGCAGATACCGGATTTGACCTAATACTAGCTCTAAGTATCCAGCATTTAGGCTAGGACGACCGTACCTACTTAAAGGATAAAGGGGCCCTGGTATTGGTGGTCAGTGGTAGGTTAATGGGAAAATCCGTCGAGAATTCTATGCAGCAGCGAGCACGTATGCAGAATGGTATGATTAGAGAAGCAGAATAAAATATACTTACTGGCTCATAGGATACATAAGAGGATACGCGAGGAGAACGGCGTCCGCTTGCTTAATTACGATGTCTCTGGTAAATCCGTCATATTGTGGGTGGTAGTCATTCTTCTCGTCATAGGGAACTTTAATTTTATCAGCAATCGTAGTCCAAGATGGATGCTTCTTATATCGCTTAACATTACACGCGGGTAAAGCAAGACTAGAAACAAAACTTTAGATAGTAAGTGTTATTGGAAGCAGTGGTGATTTTTAATTTGGTTTAAAAGGAATCGTTCAATCTTTATCTATGCGTATTCTAAAATTAACAGTTACGGCCTTTAGATGCTTGTTTGGTTTTGTCAAAAAAGTAGGTACTTACTCTGCAAAGTACAGCGCATTCTTGGTGACTACGTTAGTGAACACATTATTGGTAACGTTGACATGATCTTCGTCGGGCCCCATTACATCTGCATATATTAATTAGTTTACTTGCATTTGAGGCAAATCATGTTCAAGTTACTTCTTACATTTAATATCATATTGTCCAGTTGTTACATTATATGTAACCCGATCAGCTAAAAATTCGGCAATGTTTTCTACTAGTGGACAACCCTCGTTGTTGAGCCACTCTAGGTCATTAGTTAGGGCAAAGTAGTTCTTCGCTGCAAAGCTGATATCGGCCGTTATGTGGATTTGCTGCTGAGCAATCACCGGGCAACAGGGTTGCGTAACTTCAGTTCCAGTATACGCACTTTCCCACGGGAATCTGATGATTGGTGGCTATGATTACAACATACTAATGAAGTGGATAGGATCTCATTGGACCTTTACATACCTCGCTCCCAAATATCCCGTTTTATTTGCATGGTCCCGAGCAGCGTCCAACATACGATAGCGGTAGTTGAGTAGTTGTCTAGCCCAGCGGGGATCCATCTGCATGACTACTGGAAACATCCAGATTTCTGTATCCCAGAATGAATGTCCTTCATAGTCGAGAAGATCAACTCCACCACGACCCAGTCCTGTGGGGCTGAGTCCGTAATAATCGACAGTTGGATGGTTTGTTTTAAATGATGGTAATGAGCTGGCTATGTAGAAGAGACTTCCATAAATTGCTTTCTCCTAAGGTTTGTTTTTTTTTTAGAAATTTCATTAGTCTTATAATATGAAAGCATTACTAGCTCCAGATTGTCCTCAATGCGAATGCGGAAGGAATTCCAGAATTCAACCCATTCACTTCGATGTAGCTTGAGTAGTTTCTTATTTGGTCTACCTAAAACTGTGAGAAAATTTTTATTAGCGGGGTAAGCTTTCCAGAAAGCCATAGTTTAACAATCTAATAGGCTGATGAATTATGCATGGGTATGGTATTAGCATAGCATTCCCAAATCTGTTGTCATAATCTTAAATAAGATCAGACCTCCCAACAACATTTTCTACATAATCCACATGCCCCTCAGCATTCCTGAAGGGTAATCTCATTCCACAACTTTCGAATTCAATGCATGCCTTCCGTAACCTCCACCCAAACCCTCTCTTATCAACGCTCTATCCAATATGGGATCAGATTCGACTCAATTTACATATATTTACTTAGACTTCACGGACATTTCTGCAGGTGGAAAAAATTCTTCAACCTCCAGAAATGATAGGTAATATCATAGTGCTTTATGGGTGTAGGAGCCTTGCCACTCAAAATTTTCAGCACCCCTATTCCTACCGTAAATTATGCTTCCTATTTTAGTGAAGGCACTGAACAGCCTAAGTAGTGCATTCAAATTCCTCTACTCCATAGTCAAAATACGGCATCCTAACCTCTCAAAAAGTTTAGCTGTTCGGCTTGGGAGTTATTTGCGTTCAAGCAGTGGATTGCAGGTTAGACTGATGCGAAATATAACGCTGACAGTTGATATATCGTTCTCCAAGATTTAACAAGAGTACCCTGTACGAGGTGACTTTACTATTAGAAAAAGGCTACGGATCTAGACTCCAGAATCGAAAAATACCTCCCTCAATACCAGTTATTATGCGAACCATCCCCACTGATTCCGAAGGGATTAGGATCTCACTAATATCTGGTTGCCCCAGTGAGCAAGCCTGAATGTACTAGAAGAAGAGGCGAACAGCAAGCATCAACAAAGGGAGGAATGATCCCAAGAAACCCAGATCCGAATCCAGGAATTAGGAAACCGTGGGTAGGTTATGGGCGAAAGTAAGAGCCTGGAAACCCGGTGTTAGCTATGCTTGCGCAGCCAAGGATATTCGCCTACCTATTCTATCAAAATCTTTTCTGCAACAAATATTTACTCATAAAGGGCAGGAAATAATCGAGAACTTTATTGTCGGGCGAATATGTAAGGGTTGCAATATCAAGCTTGCGTTCGGTGGCATACTCTTTCGAACAAGTCAGATGCTGGTAGTGCTCTCGACAGAAGAGACGGCAGAATAGCTCTGGACCATAGTCCTTACATTACTAGGCCGGAAAATAGTAAAAATGTTGACATGTACTGGGGATGATATACGAGGGACGCACATGATGGAAGTCTACCTTAGGACAACGGTCTCCACACAAAGCTGTGGGGAGAGTTCAGCAGTAAAGCAGAGGGCAAAGGAGAACTGCTTACGATCGGAGTGATTGGCCGACCTATAGAGGTTATCAAAAACAATTGCCTCATGAAATATAGATTTGATAATACAGGGTGCGGCAGCATAACTTCCTTTTTTCAAAACTCAATAAAAACTATTGTATGCATCGGAAAATATTTATTTATTTTTTATAATGTAGGTACATGTCTAAAGTTTTTATTTACATTGTTTTGAAGATCAAATCTGTTAGGTGACGTCCCCCATTCTTCATACATTGCGTAAACCGATTTCTGGCGTTTGTCATGACTTTTGTTAGCATAGCAGGTGTTATGTTGGCAATTTCTTCTTGGATGTTGGTCTTCTTGGACGGTTCACATAAACACGGGATTTCAAAAAACCCCATAGAAAAAAATCACAAGGGGACAGATCGGGAGAGCGTGCCGGCCATTCCAAATCGCCTCTAATTGAGATAAGGCGCTCTGGAAAGTGTTCCCTCAAAACAGCCATCGATGCTCTTGAAGTGTGTGCTGTTGCATCGTCTTGTTGGAACAAAGTGTCCCCAAATCCAAATTTTCTAGCCGTGGGAAAAAAAATTCTGTAGCATGTTTACATACCGGTCCGAATTCTCTGTCACTGTAACCTCATTTTCCTCAAAAAACATGCGACCAATAATTCCAGCTGAGGAAATTGCACACCACACTGTGACTTTGGGTGAATGCAAAGGCTTTTGATGCAATTCTCGAGGGTTGGTGTCAGCCCAGTAGCACATGTTTTGTTTGTTAACCGACCCACACAAATGAAAATGGGCTTCATCGCTAAAAAAAACAATAGCACCCTCGGGAACGACATCAAGAAGAAGCTCACAGGCGAGAATTGAAGTCACCTTCTGAAAATTCCTGCACTATCGCCATCTTATAGGGATGAAAATGAAGATCATCACGAAGAATTCTTCTCACAGAACGATCGGATAGTCCAAGGGTAGATGCGTGTTTGCGCGCAGAACGCCGTGGCGATCGCAAAATTGGCGCTCTCACTGCTTGAATGTTCTCAGGTGATCTAACGGGCCGAGGGACTCCAGTTCTTCCTTTTGTCGCACTTGCAGTTTGTCTGAATGTAGTGACCCATGTAACAATTGATTTGCGGTCTGGGACGGGAGCCAACGGGGCTAAATTAAAGCGATTCCGAAATGCACGCTGTGTTGCAATAACCGAACATCCGCTTGAAAAGTAAACCTCAACGACAAGGGCACGCTCCTCACTATTCCAACGCATGATGGCGACTGAACCGTGTCGGGACAAAACTTTACAGTATCCCCTCTTGACTCCCCTTCGGACACCACCTTGTCGTGGTGGGGGAGCCTGTAGTAGTTTACTACTACACTAAGGGTGTCCAAAAATATGAATATGGAAACGATGGATGTAAACTCTCCAAGTGGTAAGAAGTCACAGACTTCGAATCCACCCGCGACCGTGAGCAATCATGTCGCGGCCGAGGCGCGGATTTCGGAGGCCTCACCACATTCACACTCGCCTACAGATCAATCTGTAGAAGGCATGCTTTCCGACTCAGTGGAAAGTTTGCACTTGGTGCCTACGGCGAAGTTAGCCAGAAAGGAAAGTACGGAAACTTTCAAATTGGGAGAAACTGGAAATCCGACTACGGTTGAATTCTGCCTGTCAGAACCTTCTCCTTCATCCTTACCAGGAAGAGCGGAAGAACGGGAAGCGGTCCGGACACCGTGAACCTGGAAAGGCCCGAAGCCGACGGCAGAAGAGAGCACTGCGAAGGAAGATGAAGCACCTTGGGAATGAGGACATGGACGTGGCTGTACCACTAGGCGCGGTAACGCCCAGAGAAATCGGACACAAGGAAGCGGAATCTCTGGCGGAAGGTGGGGATAAACTGGAAACCCCGGTAAGATCCACACTGGACGCACCAGACTCTTCTGTCAGCGACAATAGACTAAGTTTATGTCGAAAAACAGAAAGATTAGTCAAATCAACCTGCAGCATGCCAAAGCTCCCTCCTACCTGTTGGCAGCGAGAATGACAAAGCTGCAGGATTTCCCCTATATCTTTCTGGTGCAAGAACCGTGGGTTCGATTTAACAGAATCTGTGGCATTGGATCAGTAAAAGGGGCTAGGATCTTCTACGACGAAAGATCCATAAGACCGAGAGCTTGCGTCCTGATATCAAGACGGTTAGAGGCAACTATGCTGAGACAATATTGTTCCCAGGACTTAGCTACGGTCATCATACAATACCAAATAAATGGCAAGAGGAAAAACGTCATAGTTGCCTCCGCTTATTTACCCTATGATTCTTTGTATCCTCCACCGACGCAAGAACTTAGCGATCTGGTGGCGTATGCACAATCAAATGGTCTCGAACTCTTAATAGGTTGCGATGCGAATGCTCAACATATTTGTTGGGGCAGTAGCAAATGCAATCCAAGAGGAGAGAAGCTATTTGATTTCATCACTTCAGCTGGTCTTATGACTGCAAACGTAGGGTGTGCCCCTACGTTCGTGGGACCGAGAAGAAGTGAAGTAATTGACCTAACAATCTACCCCAAAATTGTTAGAGTTGATTACACACTGGCGAGTGCTAGACGAGGTCTCACTGTCAGATCACCGATATCTAGAATTCAATCTGACTATTGCGGGCGAACAGTCTGCAGTACAAAGACGGAACCCTAGGAAAACGGATTGGGCAAAGTTCAATGAACTTCTTGGGAATAAATGACAGTTCCCTGGGCGATTAAGGCCTCCTTTGGTGCTGGAAGATGAATTGAAAACTCTGAACGGCACACTTTTAGAGTGCTATGAAGAGGCTTGTCCTATTTCCCGAGGTCAAAGCGGTAAAACGGTTCCTTGGTGGAACCGAGAACTACAAAAACTCAGGAAATCAACCAGGCGACTTCTAAATCGTGCTTGCAAAAGTAACAAGGACGAAGACTGGTTAAATTTCAGGAACTCACAACGTGAATATAAGAGGCTTGTGAGGTGCTCGAAACGAGACTCCTTTAGAGCGTACTGTGAGGAACTGGAAGGCGAAAGGGAGACTTCAAGGCTGTGCAGAGTCCTCAAAAGGGATGAGTCGGCCAAGTTGGATTCTCTTAGAAAACCCGTCGGTACTTTCACGAGCTCCAGACTGGACTCAGTACAGACCCTCCTGGAAGTACACCACCCGGGAAAACGGGTGAGAAAAGTGGTAGGGGGAGAGTTGACGGTTCTTGCAACCCCTTCAACACGCAAGGGTTGCAAGGGGAACTGGAACACTGCGAAAGCGGTTGTTACCCATGAAAAGGTGAGAGCTGCCATACTATCCTTTGAACATTTCAAAGCACCTGGCATGGATGGCATCTATCCAGCAATGCTAAAGGAGAGTATGGAGCATTTAGAGCGACCTCTAAGAAATATTTTTCGAGGATGTCTTGCTCTGGGCTACGTGCCTTCTTCTTGGCAACAGGTTAAGGTAGTCTTTATACCGAAACCTGGGAGAGATGACTATTCTAATCCAAAGAACTTCAGACAGATCAGCTTGACTTCATTCTTGCTGAAAGGTTTGGAGAGACTGGTGGAGCGTCACATTCGTGGAAACGCACTTAGGTCCAAACCAACATGCTTACCAACGTGGAAAGTCCTGTGAGTCTGCTCTTCATTCTTTGGTCACAAAGATAGAGGATGCAACTTTGAATGGTGAGTACGCGATCGGGGTGTTCGTGGACATTGAAGGGGCTTTTGACTGTGCGCCTTTTCAAAAACTTTGTGATGTGATGATGATGCTTTAATTAAGTGGATCCATGCTGTGCTAACGCAAAGATTGTTGTGCGCTGAGGTAGGGGTCGATCGCTACCTGACTACAGAAGCGACGAAGGGCTGCCCCCAAGGGGGTGTGCTTTCGCCGCTTCTGTGGAGTATGCTGATCGACTCACTGCTATGCGAACTGCAAAATTTGCGAATACACGCTCAAGCTTATGCTGATGACGTGGCTGTACTTGCTGTTGATCGGGATCTTGGAACGGTGTGCAGGAATATACAGCGTGCCGTTGATTTGATAGACACCTGGTGCCTTAAACATGGTTTGTCAGTTAATCCAAATAAAACCACAATGGTTTTATTCACAAAAAGGAGAAAACTGGATGGACAACTCACCGAAGAAGTGAAATATCTGGGGGTCACTCTAGATAAAAAACTTCTTTGGAACAAACATGTAGAGGTAAAAATGAAACGAGCTCTCACAGCTTATGGGCTGTGCAGACGGACCTTTGCCTCGACATGGGGACTCAGGCCTCATGTGGTAATGTGGATATATGTTGCCATCATTAGGCCGATGTTCGTATATGCATCCGTAGTGTGGTGGGTTAAGGTGAGACAAAAAGGTTTTCACCGTAAACTAGACGCACTGCAAAGAGCTGTTTGTCTGGGTATCACTGGTGCCATGAGCACGACATCCGGCGCAGCTCTGAATGCACTACTCAATTTGCAGCCCCTGGATATATTTATTCAAAGCACTGCAATGAGAGCAGCTCATAAGCTAATTCGATTAGATCTATGGGAAAACAACGGATGTGGGAGACACAGAGCATTGGAAGAGTTACTGGGAGGACTAAATCCAGTTCTTACAATGCCTTCCGATTCTCGTGTCCCCATACATCTGTTTGGTAGAAGATATGTAGTTACCCTGAAGCGTAGAGAGGACTGGGAAGACCCAGAGGAATGCGTGGCGGGATATACGGAAGTCTTCTACACCGATGGTTCAAAAACAGAAGAGGGCTCTGGAGCCGGAGTCTAGCTCTCGAATAAAAACGAGAAGTGGGCTTTTCCTTTGGGACAATATGCAACGGTTTTTCAAGCCGAAGTTTATGCGATCCTAAGGGTAGCAAACTGGGTGATTGACGAGCGGTTGAAGGGCAGGCGCATCGCAATCTGCAGTGACAGTCAAGCTGCACTGAGGGCATTGAGCAGTCCTTTGATCACCTCGAAAATCGTTCAGGAATGCAGAAACTGTTTGAACTCTATGTCTAGATTCAATACGGTGGAACTACTCTGGGTACCTAGTCACTGTGGCATAGAGGGAAATGAAATCTCGGACGCTTTAGCGAAAGAGGGGTCAATCTCCCCTATGCCGGGACCGGAGCCAGCAATTGGGGTATCAGTAGCATTGGCTAAATCTATTTTCAAAAACTGGGAACAAGTTTCCCATAACGACAGGTGGCAGAGCTTAAATGCTGCTCGACACACCAAACTTTTCCTGCCAGAACCCAACATACGTACCGCAAAGTTTATCCTGTCGAAAAGCAGGAGGACTTGCAGGTGTATTGTGGGCATTCTGACAGGCCATAATTCACTAGCTGGGCATATGTTCAGAATAGGAATTACCGAAGATGATACGTGTCCCTCCTGCAATGAGGAAGCGGAATCTACGGAGCATTTCCTATGTGCATCAGGCATCAGATCTTTGGTGCCGATGTCCTCCAATTGCGACGGGTAGCATCACATCCACTAACGGAAATCCTGCGATACGTTAACGAATCCGGAATATTTCGTTAGACGGGGGAGGCGAGTACAATGGGCCAACACGGCCTGAGTGCTCAGAAGCTGTAGCTTCTCCCCCACCATACACACACACACATCCCCTCTTGAACGAGACCACTAGCGCTCCACAATGACATCAACTAACTGTTATGCTGCCGCACCCTGTACTATGTTGCAGTAAATGCAAAGTCATTTAGGGATGACATTGGAGTAGGTCTGACTGAAAGGCACTGCATATCTCTTATGATAAACAAAGATCTTTCATAATTCCTAAATTCGAACTAAAATATATAGGGATGCCGTTTAGAGGCAACCTCGTGGCTATTCAAATCCTACTAAAGGCCAGCAGGGAAACTTGTAAAGCAGTCGTGGGATCATGCGACTTTTCAGGGCGAAATAACTTTTTCTTGGCTGTGATGGGAACGCATACAATGAGATTTGGGGAAGCATGGGCACTATTCAAGTGTGAATCTATCCTTAGTAATAAGTTGAGAGCACATAATATAGCATCAGGGAAGATATCCCAGAAGTAAGCCTAGTCCATGTCAGATCACAAATAAAAATAAGACGCGACATTGAGGCCAATTTTGAAACAGTTAAGATAGCCGCCTCCTGAAAGGACCAAATTCAACCGGGACTGAAAATTATTATATCTGTAATTGGTACAGAAGAGCCGGGGTGTCCGTTATTCCAGTCAAAACTGGTAGGCCAGCGTGATCCTTTAAGAGCCATTAGACTACATGGCAAGTTTGAAGTTTTTGCTTAATTTCTAAGCAAGAAACGGAAGGAAACCGAAATTATGTTAGGTCAAAAGCTTCACAGGAAGACGTACGCAGCTGTATATTGGAAAGAAATAGGGGTGCATCTCGAAACACTACGTTGAATATGCAATGCAAATCTAAAGCTTGTGATAACCTAAGGGGCAGACAGAAAAAAATTCGGCAGAACGGTCAAGGAGTTACACAAACTTCAAGGACTGGCTTATGTGTTCATACTGGGACAATGAGAACAAGTCGAATGGTAGCCCTGGAGGACTTTCCCGGATTCATTTCTCTTCATCTTTATATACAGATTCAGGTGACGAGGGAAGTCTTCGAAATGGCTAAGTGTATCAGCGAGGTGGAGAGCTGCGCAAACTGAAAGAAGGTTGACGTTCTTTTTAGGCGGTGTCCCGAATTAATGATGCCGATTGATTACCCGCGACGACGGATTCTTCACAGCAGAGCGTGAATGGTCCAAGAAAATGGATAAATGGGGAAGCATGTTAGTATATTTGAGGCGGAAATATACGCCATAGATAGTTGTACTTACTCTAACAATCAGACTGGTCACCGCAGAGTAAACTATTACCTGCCTGTGTAGAGTTGCCAAATATATGGATAAGCGAACGCTAGCTGGATGTGGTAAGCATATACACACATCTGGATGTATGTACGTGTATGGGCATGCTTATGCGGTGGATAAAAGTTGGCTATGGAAAGGATGCTCAGAAATAAAACCAAATATGAAGAAACAAAGGAGAAATACCTTATCCCCTCGGGGTTTTTTGGAGTAGAAGAAGGGGCTCCCGGCCCTCAATACCCAACGATTACTGTGACCCTTTCAGAAGAAGTTCCATTCTCCTCAGGTCCCCACATATATGGTCATACAGCCCCGGGACTGAAAACGCTGTCCTCAGTGGAGAGTGTGGTGAACGGACATGCAAAGGAAAAAACTTTCATGCAAACGAGCGGAGCCCAAGATGAAAGAAGGCGTTGTGCGGAAAAGTGAGCCAGGCAACACACGTGACGCCCATGAGAGCGGAGAAACCGGCAAAAAGGCTGCGCAAACGGTTAAACGAATCAAGAGACCAGCAAAGCTTGAAGAGAAAGAAAGACTTGGCTGCTAAAAAAGATGAGTAGGTAAGGAGAACCGCTGAAGCTGTCGGGGAAAATCACGTAGCCGTAATTCGGGAGAAAGGAAGTTGACCTCTCAAGAAGAATGTGAAAGCATGGAGAAAGATGGCACCTGGAAAATGGAGAGATCTGAGAAAGATAATACCGATAGTTATCATAGCGGTGAAGAGTCAATCGCTGATACTCTCAGCAGAGTGAAGGCAGACCCAATTCATCACTTTGAGAGATAATCTTCGCCGCATTAGACAGTCCTAGAAAGGTGACATGTTGGAGATTGAGAGGTCCAAGGATATAATGGCAGACATATTCTTGAGACAAATTTGAATGGAGATCACTAAAGTCTGTAAGGATACAGATGAGATCACCGTGAAGAAGGAGGATCGTGAGGTCTTGGAAAAGAAGTTCGATCTTATCGTACTACAGGAGTTAGTGGTGAAAACGCGAATACGGTAGAAGAAAAGCTCGGGTTATGGGTTGAGGATTAGGAATGGGATGGGGATGGGGTACTTTAGTTGCTTTGGCTTCGGTCACATTTCGGAGGTATGTACTAGTTCGAATAACAGGTCAGTCCAGTAACAAAGAGCGAGTTGCAGGAAATATGTTGTAGGATGGGCGACAGCGAGACCTCAGATTTAGATGGCATCCCTTACGAAGTTTTGAAGCTGCCAATGAAGACTAGGACCGACCTTTTCCCTGCTCAGTGGAAAAAGCAAAAGCTGGTGTTGGTTCTCAAGCCCAATAAGCCATGTGGTGATACAGCATCACATCCGTCATATCATATTGGATACAATGAGAGTCGGATTGTCCGAACCAAGAATACTTTCTTGTCGTAACTTCGGCAATGGCTCTCTTATGGTACGCTGTAGGTTCCAATAGATAACTAGGGGGTTTGCATCGCGTTTGTGTTTACGTTCAAGCGAACAGAGACCTTGAGGCTTCAAACGTGGTGTTGCGTTTCAACACGCGCGCCGTGCTCCTTAGTTCGGTAGAGATTTAGGTATGTTTTACTTCCACCAGTATGAATAAATTAAGCCATGCACTCAGTGTAGACTGCTACCGTTGTGCTTGCCTCAACGGGACTTTGATTGTAGTCACAAAAATCAAGATCACAAAAATCGTTAGGTTAAGTCCCGACATCCACTGCTTCTCTTCTTATCGACCGCTTGTATGATCCAGCTGTCGCTTGATAGTAAGAGAGCTATCTTGATGATTGGACGGCAGATACGCTGAGTAAAGTGCCTGAGAAACTGGAGTGCTCTATGCAGAAAAAAAACTAATAGCCATTATCAGAGCGACATATCATGGCGGCAAAATGTCACGTGCTGCACCGAGGGAAAATCTGGGAGATTTTTGAAGCCCAAAGCGGAATCCGCCAGGGTTGCATCTTGTCACCAATATTGTTCCTTCTTGTTATCGGTGAGACCCTTCATGTTGCTTTGTCTGAAAGATTTGGAGAAATTCTATCGCCGATGACTTTTTTCCTCTTTGCTCTCACCGGGTGATGGATCTTGGCCAAATAGGGGGGGGGAGGGGGTCATTGTACTCTTCTTATCTGCATTAATGGGCAGAGTATCGAAGGCGTTGACCAATTTGTATATCAAGGAAGCGTGGTTTCTGCCAACAGTGGCAGTTTGGAAAGTGACCCCCACTGTTACACAAAAGCTACACCACCTGAAAATTAGAGCAAAGAAGGGACGGAGCCCGCATTCAGGCGGTAGCCGATGCCTATAGCTCGAGAGGAGAAGCGACTTTATAAACAGAAAAAGGAAGCCTGGGAAAGTCAACAAGTCTGCAAATTCGAAAAGTACGAGAAAGAAAGCGCAATACGCAAGTTAGCATGATGCGATATGCATCTCAACGATCATCCTGCCGAGACAAAGAGGGAAATTTACTTTTCGATAGAATAGGTATATTGGAGCGATGGGTTGCGCATTCTGAGGTATTTCAATAACCTATAAAAAATATTTGGAGAATTGGATCAAGCACTGGCATACGTATGTTGCAGTCGATGGAAATTACTGCGAAAGTGACAATTTCAATTTTAATGAATAATTTTATTTTAAATTTTCTAATCAGATTTCAAAAAATCTTTAGTTGGAGACTTGGATTTTTAGCTTGTATGATTCAGGCCGAAAAGTGTATAGAGGCAATATCTATGGTGAAAAAAGAAATCTTGATCTTGACTTAGATGAAGCGATGGCGTAGGCCTTGACGCCAGGTAGCTGCTAGAGCTATTGAAGTGGTGGCCCTCGAGGTCCAACCAAGATGTTTGGAGTTCCAGGCATTTTTATATCGGATACCTGTTGTTGATGGTGATGATGGTGTGCTACAGTACGATATTTATACTATAAACATGGAAGATGCATTGTAGCTCTTCCATTGATTGAATGAATCATAATAATATGTATTACCTGGGTTTTCTCAAATATGCGCGTTGCCCAGCGCTTTTTCTTCCCTTCTCTTTTCTAATGACTTTTCTTTTATTATGCTGATGCGCATAATATTTAATCACTCCAAGAAACACTTCCGTATGAATTGATTCAGGCGCTTTATCTTGTTCTGTTTGATGATTAATTAAAATGAGTTTTGAAAGGGGAATTCTTACTCTTTCGCTACTTCATGCAAAGTGGTTTCAGATAATGCAAATAAAATGCTTTAGATGGAAGCTTATACTATCACGCCATAATACATCATTAATAGAGCCCATTCTTTTGCGTTTCACAATGCCATATTGTTGAAGCTACAGATCCCATTGAGTTGTGGAATCACTTGCTAAGGCCTTAAGAAAGAGCTCTGCATAAATTCCCGTGAGTTGAAGTGGTAAATAGTCCATGAATGGACAGGAGGACGGCATAATTCACCCTGGTTCCTACTGGACGTGCATTTCTAAGATGGATTTCTTGGACACTACAGCGGAAGAAGTTTGGAGCGAGTCATAAGATGTGCGTTTACTTATTTATGCCAGAGGCGTTGATGTTTATGCTTCATCATTTCTAATTTTTTTGAGCTTAGTCAGTGTGATTACCACACTAAGAATCTTTTATTGATATGTTGGGGGATGGGAATGATCTCATACTTTAGGACCACTCCGTCACTTTATCTTTTTAATTGTCGGAGCATGATTCACTCCTTTTTGCCAATGGTTCTTTATCATCATCGAATGTTTCTGGAGGAAGAAACTCTGTATTTAGTGGTTAGGGGGAGGTAGGAAAACTTGCAAACCTTTTTAAGATGGGAAGAATGATCAATTGATTTTTCGAACTGAAACAATGAGCGTCCATCATTACGACACCACAAGAATGGTACTTACCGTCGGTGATTTCCTGCTTCGCCACACTGCAAAGTTCATCCACAGTCATTACGAATCGGTAGGAAGCAAATCGCTGATCGGGCGTCAGTGTGATCTGTTCTGGAACATGATTCCATAGGCAGCAGACATGCTTCCTTGCTTTCTGGATATTCTTCATCTTCCACCTGTGCGGTGTATCCCTGGATCAGGTGAATTGTTGTTTGATTGTTTCGAATAACATCAAGATTCTGTTCGTATTCACTCTCTGAAGTTTCGATGGTTAGTGGAGGATCGCTGAAGTCAATGTCGGTGGTTGGTTTGCCAGGTTTGTGCTGGACGTTGAGTTTTAGACTGCCTGGGTCGCCATGGAGTACATGAAAAAAACAGAGACATGATGAGGGAAGCAGAAGACGATACGAACGAGAAATTAAATTAGATTTAATGGGTGTTAGTGCTGATGGTAATAAATTTTAGATAATTTATTCATTTCGAGGCGGAAGATAGCGGAATCTTTACGAGTTATTGTTGATTTGTAACAATACAGGAGTCATTTGTAAAGATTCTGCATAGTAGCGGACTCCGGAATTTAAATTAATTGCAATGCTCTGGATAAAATATATTTCTAGTGGATGCTTAAGAAGTGGTTACTCAGGCGGCAATAATATTCATGGCCGCTTGCGATTTTTCTTGAAATATATAATATATGTATGTACAGTTAACACCAGTTACATCGCAAAGGGTTTCATTATTTTTACATAACATTCTTAACGCAATTGCGCAATTATTGCCTTCTATATCCTCCCATCGAACTATCTCTGGTCTGATTTCACTTAAAATAATAGGAGTGCAACACCATACAAAGTTAAAAGTACTCAATGAATTCTCTCGGATTATACCATTCTATATAGGATGGATATGGGCTCTGAAGTGATGTGACCCTCAGAATAGGGCAAATGTCTTGATGTAGTCAATATAGGAACTGAATAACAACTACACGGTTGATAATGAATTCATCTTTCCAACACATTTATTCAACTCGGCAGCCCTTGTGCTCCTCGGGGATACACAGTCTCGAGGTCCTGATGCCAATTGGATTTTTGTAGAGGGTTGGCAGGCTTCCTTTTTTCTTCAGCCTTTGTCCTGTTCACAAGCGGGGTCGGCTCGTCGTAATCGGTTTCGCCATTTGGCTCTATTAATGGCTGATCTAATGCAATCTCGAAATTTTTAAATCCCCATCCAGCGTATCAAGTCACCGTTGTTTCGGTCGGTCTTTTAGTCGTTTACCATCGACTCTGATCTTCAGACCTATCTTGGCAAGTGAATTCTCGTTTGCGCGAATTACGTGACCTTACCATCGAAGACGCCTCTCTCGCAATTTTTCCACGATCGGTGCAACCCCGCATCGATCACGGATATTCTCAGCACTTTTGTCTCCATTACCGCAAGGCGCCGTTCATTGTCTTTTAGAGTTGGCCAATACTAAGAACCATAGAGAGCGATAGGAAGGACGACATTACGGTAAATTTTAGATTTGAGAAAGAACACCAGTTGTGGAACGCCACTGCATCCAGGTTGCGTTAATGCGTGAAGCATTTTCATAGCGCAGTTCTCCCTTGGCTAATAGGACAGGACAGGACCCTGACATTGACAGTGATTTTGCCCGTTTTATGGGGATCATCATCATCATCAACGGCGCAACAACCGGTATCAGGTTTAGGCCTGCCTTAATAAGGAACTCCAGACATCCTGGTTTTGCTCCGAGGTCCACCAATTCGATATCCCCTGGTCTCCAGACCTACGCCATCGTGCCATTTCAGTTGTGCCCCGTCTTCTTTTTCTACCATAGAGATTGCCCTTATAGACTTTCCGGGTGGGATCATCCTCATTAATACGGATTAAGTGACCCGCCCACCGTAACCTATTGAGTCGAATTTTATCCATAACCGGACGGTCATGGTATCGCTCATAGATTTCGTCATTGTCTAGGCTACGGAATCGTCCATCCTCATGTAGAGGGCCAAAAATTCTTCGGAGGATTCTTCTCTCGAACGCGGCCTAGAGTTCGCATTTTTTCTTGCTAAGAACCCAAGTCTCCGAGGAATACATGATGACTGGCAAGATCATTGTCTTGTACATTAAGAGCTTTGACCCTATGGTGAGACGTTTCGAGCGAAACAGTTTTTATAAGTTGAAATAGGCTCTGTTGGCTGCCAACAATCGTCGATTGAATCGTCATAACTATTATCGGTTGTGATTTTCGACCCTAGATAGGAGAAATTATCAACGATCTCAAAGTTGTAGCCTCTAATCTTTATTATTCCCGATTGACCAGAGCGGTTTGATGTTGTTGGTTGGTGGATTTTTGGTGCTGAAGTTGCCATCATATATTTTGTCTTGCCTTCATTGATGTGAAGTCCAAGATCTTGTGCCGCCTGATCGATCTGGATGAAGGTAGTTTGTACGTCTCGGGTGATTCTTCCCATGATGTCGATATCGTCAGCATAGGCCAGTAGTTGGGTGGACGTACCCCTCGTATTTACCTCAGCATTACGGATCACTTCCCCTAGGGTCAGGTTGAAGAGTACGCATGTCTTAGACCGTTGTTGATGGTTAGGATCAGCCTAGTCTTATCAATTTCGTCGCGATACCGAATTCTTTCATGGCCGTGTACAGTTTTACCCTGGTTATGTTATCATAGGCGATTTTAAAGTCGATGAAAAGATGGTGCAACTGATGTCCATATTCCAACAGTTTTTCCATCGCTTGCCGCAGGGAGGAAATCTGATCTGTTGCTGACTTGCCTGGAGTGAAGTCTCTTTGGTATGGGCCAATGATGTGTTGTTTCATGAGGATCGGTCGTTAAAAATTCAGTTTTATTCAGATCCATTCTGAGACGGTGTTGCATGAGGCGATCACTCCATTTTAGACAAGTTGTTCGAGGTCATTTTTGGTATTAGATGATATGAGAAGATCATCTGTATAAAGCAGTATATAGGGCGCTGGACGTTGAATGTCCGGTGTAATGGTGTCCATAACAAGAATAAAGTGGAGTGGTGAGAGAGTGCTACCTTGATGAACACCTGCAGAGACACTAAACGGTTTTGTTACACCCGCTACACTTTGAACTTTACTTTTCAGATCGTGGTAGAGCAATTGAATCCAGCGCACGAGTTCTTGTGGCACAAAGTGTTGTCGTAAAGCATACCAGATGAGTTTGTGTGGCACAAGGTCAAATGCTTTCTCTAGATCCAGAAATGTAATGTAAAGAGGGCGATGCTTCTCACGGTTTTTTCTCCATGAGTAACCGCGCAGCATGTACTGCGTCAATAGCTCCACAGGCATTATTTGCAGTTATTTCAACGATTTCACTGTCAGCGGCAATGACCTGCCCAGAACTGAGCTTCGAGATTGCATCTAGATCAAGCATTTGATAGGGCTAAATAGCGAGGCTGATCACGACGAGTCGACCCGAAAAAAAACAAAGATGCGGCTTGAAATGATCTGTCCAGTACCATGCTTAATTCATTTTCCACAATTTTCCAACATGTGACCACAGGAACTAGACTTCGACGCAAAATTTTACGTATTGCATAGATGCAAAATTTCGGAGGAATTTAGAGTCCAATGCCGAATTTGTCGGGAGTGCCCTTGTCATTGACGTTCTCCAAGCTGCTTTTCGCTCTTAGATGAGAGAAGCTATTTGATTCCAGCACTTCAGTTGGCCTCCTGACAGCGCATGTGAGATATTTTCTAACGTTCGTTGGACCAGGGAGAAGAAATATAATAGTCCTAATAATTTACTCGTGCTTGCGTTGTCCAAAAGATCTCGTAATCAGGTTTTGTTGTATGTATGTATCCATCGGATAGGAATTCAGAGTCCTAGTTGTACCTACACATGCAGTTCTTTGGATTCTAGTAAGCTTGATCCTATTGTATTTCTTGCTTAGCGCCAGTTATGACAGTTTTCATATTAAAGCCCTAAAAAATTGACTATCCAAATCCAAAGAACTTCAGACACATTATCTAAACATCATTTTCGCTAAAATGTTTGGAACGACCCTTGCAATGTTTTCTGATCCTCGAATCCCCGTAAATCTGTTTGGGAAGAGATATAAAGTTTGCCTCAAGCGCATAAAAAAATTGAAACGGATCAGAGAAAACATGTCAGGGTATACTGAGGTTATCTACACCGATGGTTCAAAAACAGAGGAAGATCTTGTTGAGCCCGTTGTTTCACCTATTAAATAAAAGTGAGAGGTAAGCTTTTTTGGAAATGTATTTAATGGTCTTTCAGGTTGTAGTACATGCGATCTTAAAGCGACAACCTGAGTCATTGAAGACCGATTGAAAGACAGATGCATCGCAATCTAAAGCGATAGTTGAGCAGTCTTGAGGGCGATTATTGGTCACCCTAAAAATTCTTCAGAAATCGAGAAATCGTTTGGACTCTATATATAGACTCAATACGGTGGATCTACTCTGGGCACCTGGTCGCCGTGGCGTAGAGATGCCTTTATAAAAGAAGGTTCAACTTCGTCCATGGAAGGACTGGAACCAGCAATTGGAACGTCAGTTCTATAAGGTAATGCTGCTATCAAAAACTGAGAATAGGCGTTTCTGTACCTAGTAAATTTTTTATTAACACCTGTAGAGATTTCTTGGGAACGACGTATTTCCTTCCTCAGTGCAAGATGGAGGTAGTGGTTTTCAAATAATGCGTATGTGTTTTGATTATTTTAGTGCCAAAGAACATTGGCATTAAAAGTAGACCATATATTAGAGGATATTAAAAAAATAACAATTTTAAATTGGTGAGTAAACATCGCATTTGTTTTAGGCTAAAGGGAGCAGTTATTTAAGTTTGCATGGGGTACGCTATCCAAGTAATATGGTTGCCATTGACTTCACGAGCCGTGTCCACTCCTCGTCTTCTGTTCTGTGCAATGGGCTTCTGCGACCCACTTGCCGGACATGTTGTGAGATTTAGTACCGCTACATGGCGTAGGCAGCAATGAAGCTGTCGCCCCTCCTTAATTTGTGATCCATCGACTGCTACTTCCTCCTTCTCTTTAACTCTTCCATGGGCAACTTGTCCGTGTGCCGACAAAGTTCTTTGTTCGAAATAGTGCCTATACTAGGCACGTCGCAGCAAGTGCTGACGAAGGTTAGGAGGCTTTGAGTAAAAGTGGGGGTCACTGCTCTTGTGCCACTCCCATATGACAACTTGACATTGGTGTTGAGATAAAAGCATTTGCAAATTTTAGACAAAGCAGTGAAGGGGGATCTAGACCGGTTAATGCGTCGAGGACTATCCAGTTTGGTGTCCTCGGCAGCAGAAACTATGCTTCCTAGATATGCAAATTGATCATCGCCTTCGATATTCTGCCCATGAATGCAGATGTCTTCAATCTTCAATCCGACTTAATTTGCCTTTTCCTACAAATCCACATCATCAGCATAGTCGAGGTTTTTGGCTGCTGGTGCTTTTTACAAAATTCTAACGATCATCCCCTTTTTCCACTCTTTGGGAAAGGACTCGAATTTCCAAGATTTCTGTAGACTGCAGGTGCAGCGATGAATAATTCTGCGAGGAGACCGTCAAGCCCAGCGGATTATAGTTGTTCTGTTTCAAGGAGCAGTTCCGTTGACCATTAAAGTTCCTACAGGTCAATCGAAACGTTTGCCATCATATGCATGTAACTTCGTGATGTGTTATATACTTGTGCTTCCCTGACTAGTCCAATAAAAAATTCACTTTGGTCACGACACATACTACGTTGACCTTCCCTGGATTTCATGCGCTCACCGTCACTCGCAAAGGCCAACAGAATTTTCAATTCCTTCCGTTCATCGATTGGATTCCACGGCTTGGCGGGTCGCAGGTTACCAACTATAGGAGGCAGTCGGCCATTATATGGTGATCCATTTCAAGCTCGATGTGAGCGCCCCGCTGGTTGCGCACATCTGGAAGATAACTCCTAGATCGACTGCTGATCCCAAAGTTGTCAATTTGGTTGCTTTTCTGTGTGTCGGTTAGCTGAAATCCAACTGATCTCATGGCAAGCTCTATGCTAGAACAATGTGGTACTAATGATAAGGAGGTGGAAACTGTAGAGACCCACAAGCCTCTCACCGTTATCGTTACGGTCGCCAAGATCGTGTTCCCCCATCATACCGAGCAAGATATTGTTAGAGCCCAACTTGGCATTCAGATCACCCCACACGATTATAATGTCGTTTTTAGGAAGTTTCTGCTGAACTGCGTGTAATTGCTCATAGAAAGCATCCTGCTTTACTGTATGGGAAGTCTCTGTTGGTGCATAGCACTGTACAATTTGATGCTCCTTAATCTGCACCGGAGTCTTACACTCAAAAGTCTGTCAAGGGAGCGCGCCTTGCGGTAACCGCCATTAACAGGCGACTCGTATCTGCTACTACTTGGCTTTTCAGTGTACAAAAACACATTGCCTCAAGGGAAGGAGGAGTGCTCCTCAGAATCCTACCACCTTACTTAACTTAGGCCTAGGACGTCCAGTTTGTGTCGCTGGAATTTTCGCTCGGGTTGAAGAAAGCGGACATTTGGGGGACGGTTGATACCATCGTCGGGGAGTGTGCGCACATTTCAGAAACCAGCCATACGTCATTTCCGATAGACGAAGGTCGTAGCCGTGAGATGTGTTCCTATTCGGGGCGTTGTTGATGTTTCATTAGCTGTCAAGTTTCGAAATTTACACGTTGCTCGTCCAAAAATTCGCTTTTTACAAAAAGCGAGGAAGACTTTGGTTGTATTCTCAAACCCCAACCTGCAGGGCTCACTGGCAGTATTGTCACCACCTCCCGACTCTTATTTAAGAGTTCAAAGAGTCAATCCAAATATAGCATTTTTTATGACTGATGCACTGTTTGTCCGCTTTGTTAGCATTCATGTTTATCTACATCTTCTGTGAATGCTTCAAGAAACAGAATCAGAATCGATGTCAACTTGGCTTATCAATACGTTCTGATTTCATTTTATTTGCCCATTGCAGATTACCAGAATATTTTCTTGTTGGTCCAATGGCACGTCGGCTGATATAGTAAACTACAAATTATTTTGATAAAGCTTTGCGGAATGTTATGTGTACCTCGAACACAGTCCTGTTGTTTTGCTGCCAATTGATTCCGAAGTTAAACCGAGATTTCATTGGGAGAATGGTATTCCAGTGGCAACAACAGCAAATTATAGAGAGTATAGATGGATGAATTATATGTAGTTTTTGATGAGGCAGTGTCATGTGTATGTGACAATGAGAGTTGCACGAGGTGGTTTACTTGCATCAACCACCGAACCACTGTGGGGTCATTACTAAACACTTTCTACAATGCATTGCGAGCAGTACAGAAACGAGTAAAAGCGCGCAGCTTCTTAACCACGGTGGTCCAGTTCGAGGGTATATAGTATGTGCCGCCTTCGTATTCACCTGAACCCTCTTCTTAATGCTAGTCGGCTTACCTTCATTATGCGTGCGATAGATGTAGATTTGATTGACGATCGCGCGGTTGTAGTATCGATGGGCGTAAATTATGTGAATTATTTTCATATCATTGTTTTCGATATTGATCTGGAAGATGGCCGTTTCTACATTAAGACTGTACGAGATGGTGTAGTTTCCTGCTGCTGGCATGACGCTGATATTTGAGAAGTTCGGTATACGTGCGCGATGACTTAATCCAGCCTTTCCACTGTAGACGCCGTTCATGTAGACGGAATCGCTGAGTAATGTGAGACCAATGTGGCCATTGCCTATAGTCGGCATTAGACGAGGATCATCTGGGAGTCTGCAATTGATATGGGATCCATTACTTCTAAAAAATCTGTTTATACTCGTTTTTTTGTAGACCACTCAAAAAATACTGCCTCAGCTTCAAATGAGTAGAAAATTTCATTCACCAACATAATGCCAACCACCGAGATAGCTACAATCCGTCCAGTCACAAATCATCGAACCATTCTTTCCTCCGAGAAATCGCAGAAATGGGTATGAATGGACTATGAAAATAATGCCAAGAACTGATAACACGGTCTCAACATTGGCTATCAAATTCAATACAGCGACTTGGATTATGTTCATTCAAACAAGCAAAACGTTCGGTTACCACGACCATGGCTCATTGGGAATTACTTAATCTGGCGTCAAATTGTTCAGGAAACATAATGGAACAATACTAACTCTTCGGTGTAGAACACAAAGGGTAACGACGTATTAATTGCTCCGAGGCACACAGTCACCGCGTTGACTGCAAGCAGGCAAACAATGGTCACTATCGGCGCACTATGCACAAACTGCATTGTGGACACAATTTGGAAGAATCGCTCCATGCAACCGTTTTCACTATCAGTGGCGACTACGACCAGATTCAAACCTTCGAACTGAATGAGACAATTAACTTAACGATCCGCGAATTCTGACTAGGATGGACGACATTCAGTGGAATCTGTGACCGCATTTGGAGACTTTCGCAAACATCTGGCTGTGCTATGACGATCTCTTTAACAAAAAGACGGTTTACTCCCAGCACTTGAATATGTGATTTAATCTTGTTACGTTATCGCAATATAATACGTCGCCACCGTCTTGGAATGATAACATATGACATACATATATTTCGCGGCCGTTTTCAGTTACACTATGCTTGAAGTGGGCAGTCATCGGATCTTTTGAATCAGTTTTACCTCATCTCGTTCACTTCCAAGAATTGGGTGGAATACATATGCTGGTTCGAGGATAAGTTCGCATAGTTGCGGCAGCAAGGTTGATTCGGAGGCGCTCACCCAAAGAAGACCAATTAGTTTTGGTATCCTGGAAATATTGATTATTGAAAATTGCTTCCGGGAGCTGATGCTAGAATATGCCAGTACTTGTGAACTTGGAGTTGCAATAAGTGTGCATTCGAGCTAAATATGGCGAACTGGCCGAACTATCTCAAAGTCCTCAACAAGTCGGGAAACCGGAAGCTAGACGCTTCAGGTATGAAAGGTTTTGTGTATTTCTTTTATAAAGAGATTTGGGTGTGCATTTGTCCCATTAGCATGTAGCACATAAAATATGCATATATTATGTGAAAATAGCTAGGACTGACAGTTTTGACCTAGTATAACTTTGTTAGTAATAGCGCGATTTACACCAAATTTGGCAGAATCATGCTCTATACTGTAGCCTACATTGGGATTCCAGGGTGAACTTAAGGGGGGTTTTCCTGTCAATTACGAAAAATTATAGTAATCTACTATTATTAACTTTATTTGAACAGGTATCGGTATGGAGGGTATTTCGGAGCCTAGGCACCATATAGGGATGGGTAGTTTCTGAGAATGGGTTCGTTAAAAAAATGACCACTTTCAACCCCCCGCACTCCCCACCTTTTCAACAAAATTCAAAACTAAGACCGGCTTCGAAAAGTTCTAACCGAGACATTTAATTTGATACCCCACATGACTATATTTGATGAAAAAAAAATTGACACCCCCCTTTTGCATATATGGGGACCCCCCCTTAAATTGATCGTAAAAGAATGTAACTCATTATTTGCGTGAGCGTTCACAGTTCCCACCTTTCTACCGAATTTGGTGTCAATTGCTATAACCGTCTCCGAGAAAAATGCGTGTGACGGACAGACAGACAGACGGACAGACAGACAGGCAGTAAAACGATTTTAATAAGGTTTTGTATTTACACAAAACCTTAAAAATGATTAAAATTGACCGTGTGGGTCCAAAAGTATCTGAATGCAACTCAACTAAAGTAGCCCAAAAATATGTGCTTGGATTCCACTGCGCTGACTTGGTCCGGCGGTGGAATGGGTCCTGTGGACTGAGTACAAAATTTCACTTTTCGCCTCCATCATAGACAGCGAGCGGATGGAAGGTCAACCCTTCAGGTATGAAATGTTTTGTGGATTTGTAAAGAAAGAGTAACTATTCACTTTAGTGTGATCCTGGGAACCCTTTTTAAAGGTTTTGTGTAAAACAAAACCTTATTAAAATCGGTTTATTGTTTGTCTGTCCGTCACACGCATTTTTCTCAGAGACGATTGTAGCGGTTGATACCAAATTTGGTGGAAAGGTGGGAACTGGGAACGCTCACGCATACAGTGAGTTACATAATTCTACGTCGAACTTAAGGAGGAGTCCCCCCCCCCCGCGCATGCATAAGGAGGGGGTAATTTTTTTCATCAAATAGAGTCATGTGGGGTATCAGATGAAAGGTTTTTGCTAGTACTTTATCAAGCCGTTCTTAGTTTTTACATTTGTTTGAAAGGTGGGGACTGCGAGGGGTTGAAAGTGATCATTTCTTTAGCGGTCCCATTCTCAGAAACTATCCAACCAAAAAATCTAAAAAAAATCAAGAGGCTGCCACTATATGGTGCCTAGGCTCCGAAATACCCTCTATACCAATATTAGTTCAAATAAATTTAATAATAGTATATTACTATAATTTTTAGTAATTGGCTGCAAAAGCCCCTTTAAGATCATCCTAGTACCGCGAAATTTTGCAGCAACGTAGGCATATAAAGCATGATCCACCCAAGTTTGGTGGAAATCGCACTATTACTTACAAAGTTATAGTAGGTAAAATTTGTCGCTTCCGTTCAAATTCAAGACTTTGAATGTCAATTTCACTTGAAAGTGGATGTTTTCACATAATAAATGCATTACGTGCTAGGTTCAAATATCTTTATAAAGGAAATACACAAAACCTTTCATACCTGAAGCGTGTAGCTTTCGGTTTCCCGACTGGTCACGTAATTGCTTTACGTAGATGTCCACTTAGATACTAAGACTTCCGTGTTTCAATTGGTTTGTAAAAAACCTGGGATTTCGAAAGTCATCTTTACTTGAAACCCCGAGATTTCTAAACATCCTCTCGAATTATACACACTATTCTCATAGCGCTCGATAAACCATGTTCTATAACTTTAATGGAAACACTTTGTTTTATACTTAATTATCCAATATTATGCATAATTAATTATAGAATCATTGATTATAACCGACTGTTCTAACTCTTGAACTATGTTAGACTGACTCCGAGGGCGGAATTCTTTTTATATTTTGCTAGAAAACTGCTTTGCCCTTTTGACAGGATCCTCTTACTGACATTAGAGCCATCTGTAGTGTTGGTGTACTGTTCTTTAAATCATAGTAATAACAATTATTACTACGATTCAAATTGACTTATTTTCTTACAGTTTTCACCGTCTAAACCTCGTCCCGAACAGGTTCTCCGATTTCATTTTCCTCCGGCTCTGCACACGTCTTATAATTTAGCTAATAATTAAATGATTAAATTCCTCAATGCTGCAATGTGATGCTTCCAATTTTGATTGCGACTTGCGTGTTTCCGCTTTTTTGCTGTAAACCCTGGAGCAAAACTAGTTCATCCCCGAATTCATTTGGTTCTTACATAAAATCCTGCTTTGACTCAACCATACAATTTCATTGGAATGTAGTTCCAAGCTCACATATCGCAATATCCCTTCGTCTTCTCAAAGTCTTTTTGCAAAATCATGTTGTTCACATAATTTTACGCAGTCTGATCCTAAACATCTAATCCAAGAAGACTATACACGGGAGGAGCGGCAAAGGAGCACGGAATTATTATATTATGTACCTTTATGTAACATTCGGGTAGGAGCAAGGGCCGTGACCCATATGGTTAATGTATTGTTGTCGCTTAGATGGTTTTTTGAATGTGTTTCCCCATTCTATCCCAGCAGGAAGCGGAAGCATCCGAAAAATTGATCTTGGATGCATCTACATACTTATTTCCTAATCATCTTTGTTTGCTTCCATCAAGCTTCAAATTTATTGTTACCTCCACTTTTATAACATTCCCCTACTGTTGCCATACTTGCTTCAATGTAAGCTCTTTCTCCGCTCGTGCATCTTCCTTACTTTTCGATTTTGCCGATCTTTTAATTCCGAGTTATGTACCTTCCTTTATGCAAATGCGCTTAAGTGAGCGAGTTATACACTGTTGTTTGGCATATATCTGTTGTTACCTCTGTCCTGAAATGTCTCAAATTTTTTTTATCAATCACTTCTCGCCTCTTCACACTTTTTGGCTGCCGACTTATTTACCCTCGAATAGCCATTTCTTCCCGCTTTGCACTCTCCTCTGCTCTGCTTAGAAATTCCTTCCTGCTGTTTCGTACCTTCTCCCATGGTTTCCTCCTGTTTATTACACTTTCACTGAAGACCTCCTCTCCTCAGTCTACTACTTTTCGGTAGTGTCGCTCCTACTTTTTGGTCAATCCTATCTGATTGTTTCTTGTGGTTTTCAAACATCCCGACTGATGCCTCCATGCAACTTTGCAGCTTTCTCCAGCCATTTTTCAACTTTTCCGATGCTTTCCTTCATGGGTTTTGGAGTCTCACTGGTATTCTCATGCTGTACTACCTTTTGTTTGTTCACTGATTATACTATACACTGGATTTCCAACTTGCAACTCTACCGTTCCCTATTGCCGCTCCTTTTGAATATTCCCCTTTTGCTCTTCGGTAACGTCCTGCCTGTTGATAATTCCTTTTATCGCTTTTCTGAATCGACTCATACTTTTCTTCATATTGTATTTTCTTTGTGTGGTCCTGCAGTTTCTTCCCATTGTTCTTCCCTTTTCCTTTTGCTGTCTTGCTGCCCTATTTTGTTGTTTTGTCAATTCGTCTACAAGTTTTTCGACTCGTTTCCGCATACTGGACATATCTTCCAGAGAAGTTATTATATTCTTGTCATTTATCGCTAACGTTCCAGCTGCTTCCTCAATAGACGCTGTGTGCTCACATTGGAATTTACATTCCCCAACGTCATCACCTTGCGACTTCAGAGATAGACGCTGTAGGCTTACACTGCAAATCATATTCCTCACCGTTATTACCTCGCGACTCCAACTGCTCGTCGACCATTCGGGGGTAGTAGATTTTAGTAATCAAGTCCCCGATGGTAAAGTGTGACCTGCCAACTGCCACTTCCGTTTTTTATTTAACACATTTACCGACTATCGATAAGCAGCTCTTCGTTTGATTTTTCGTCTAAGTACTTTCTAAGAATGACCCTTAATTTACATGACCTCTTCCTAACCACGGAAAAGTCCTTGAGATGGTGAAGAAAATTACAGAAAATTAAGTTCGATGATTCATCCACATCCAGAATGAAGCTCTGCTAGTGGTCGTCAAAGCTGTAAGAAACTGATTTGTTCATGCATTTACGAAGTACTTGAACGAAGGGAGTTTGCCAAATAAGCTTCTGAGCGATACCTTGGACTATAGGCTTATATGCCTAAACTATTTGAAGGAGCCACCTACTATAGGCCTCTGCCTATGCAGAAAACAAGAGCAGGCACTCAAATAGGCAGCTCGGATTCGGAAAGGCAAATTGAAATGCTAAAGCGATCAGTATGATAACGAATATCGCAATGGATGCCAATAAATCTTGAGAGATGGTTTCTCTCGATATGGAAAATGCCTTTAATTCTGTAAAGTTGAGCAAAATGAAACGCTAGCCAATTTAAGCCTAAACGTATCGGGCAATCTGTGAGGTACCACAACCATCCCTCTTCAGTCAGTTCTTGTTGATAATAATGTGTAAGGGTATTTTGTCGTTACAACTCTGTAAAGGAGTGAAAGTTGTTGCCTTTGCAGTTGAGATCGAAGTGACTATCGTGATCCCTCCCTCGAACAGCACCTTGTCGTGGTGGGCGAGCCTGTAGTAGTTTACTACTACACTAAGAGCGTCCAAAACATGAATCTGGAAACAAGGGATTTAAACTCTCCAACTGGTAACAAGTCACAGACTTCGAATCCACCCGCGACCAAAAGCAGGCTGCAGTGAATTTATCGTTGAGGATGTTGGGAGTCCTAAGTCCGCACCCAATTGATGACGCACCGGACCATTTCGGAAGTAACTTACTTCCTCTCTTGTGGTCCACAGACCCCCTTTTTTGGGTTAAACACTCAAGTTATCCAAAAAAATTACTGACGGTTTCGTCCAGGGTAGAGACTACTCATAAGACGACGCCTCACCTCCGCCCTGGGAGCAGCGTGACCGAAAGTAACGACATATGGTAATCGCTTCATTTATATATAATCACAACGACGTAATGAGTACGTAATGAGTACAAGCCTCTGCTCTGGACGAAACAGTCAGTCGACTTTTTTGGAAAACTTGGGTGTTTAACCCAAAAAAGAGGAGTCCGTGGACTATAAGAGAGGAAATAAGTTGCTTCCTAAGTGGTCTGGTTCGTGATGAAGTGGATGCGGACTCCCAGAATCCTCAACAATAAATTCTCCTACACCTTTTAAGGAGCAGGCGGAAGAAAGCCAGAGAATTAGATGGAACTGACTTGATGCCAGTTTGATCAAATCTATGTAAACCGGGCACCGGAGACCAGTCAAGGTGCTAAGTGGAAAACAGACTAATGCTTTGCGGAATGAGATTACTTGAGACTTTTCATGAAAGAGGACATGGAAATTGCTGTACCTCTAAGTGCGGCTTTTCTCAGAGAAATCAAACGCGAGGGAATGCCGTGCCAGCAGAGACGAATGAAGGCGAATGAAGAATGAAGATTGGTCAAATTAACCTGCAGCATGCCAAAGCCTCCTTCTATCTGTTGGCAGCGAGGCTGATGAAGCTGCAGGACTGCCTCCATTAGTTTTCTGGTGCAAGAGCCAGTAAAGGGGACTAGGATCTTCTACGATGAAAGATCCATAAGACCGAGAGCTTCTGTGTGATGTCAGGCAAACATGCTGAGACAGTTCTGTTCCCAGGATTTGTTGCGCTCAATTGTAAGTTGAGCGGATTAATGGCGAGAGGAAAAACATCATAGTTGCCTCCACTTATTTATCCTATGATTCTTTCTATCCTCCATTGACGCAAGAACTAAGGGATCTGGTAGCGTATGCAGATTCGAGTGGCCACGAACTCTTAATAGGTTGCGATGCGAATGCTCAACATATTGCTTGGGGCAGTAACAAATGTAATCCAAAGGGAGAGAAGCTATTTGATTTCATCATTTTAGCTGGTATAATGACTGCAATACAAAGACGAGAAGAGAATCCTAGGAAAACATATTGGACAAAATTCAATGAAGTTCTTGGCGCTGGAAGATGATGAACTGCATTAACGGTAAAATGGTTCCTTGGTGGAAACGGGAACTGCAAAAACTCAGGAAATCAAGCAGGCAACTTTTAAACCATGCTCGCAATTGCAATAAGAACGAAGATTGGTTAAACTCCCGGAACTCACAGCGTGAATATAAGGTTAGGTCTTTGAAATGAAACTCCTTTACAGTGTACTGTGAGGAACTGGAAGGTGAAAGGGAGATTTCCAGGCTGTTCAAAGTCCTGAAAAGAGATGAGTCGGTCAAGTTGAACTATCTTATACACGCTCAAGTTTATGCTGATAACGTGGCTGTGCTTGCTGTTGATCGGCATCATAGAACGGTGTGTGGAAATATATAACGTGCCGTTGATCTGTAGACAGTTGGTAGCTCAGACATGGTCTTTCAGTTAATCCAAATAAAACCACAATGGTATTATTCACAAAAAGGAAAAAATGGAAGGACTTTACCTCCCAGAGATGAAGAGTACAACCCTTCAACTCTCCGAAGAAGTGAAATATTTGAGAGTCACTCTAGATAAAAACCTTTTTTTTCACCAAACATGTGGAGGTAAATTTAAAACGAGCTCTCACAGCTTATGGGATTTGCAGACGGACCTTTGCCTCGACTTAGGGACCTCATGTGATAATGTGTAATGTAGCCGCACTGCCTGTGTGCCTGGGTGTCACCGGTGCTATGAGCACGACATCTGGTGCAGCTCTAAATGCATTACTCAATTTGCAGCCCTTGGTTATATTCATTCAAAGCGCTGCAATAAGAGCTGGTCATTGACTAATTCGACTAGATCTATGGTGAAGCAACGGGTGTAGGGGGCACAGAGTCCAGTCCTTACAATGTCTTCAGATTCTCGTGTCCCCATACATCTGTTTGGTAGAAGATATGAAGTTCCCCTGAAGTGTACAGAGAACTTGGATGTCCCAGAGGAGTGCGTGCGCGGGATACACGAAAGTTTTCTACACCGATGGCTCAAAAACAGAAGAGGGTTCTGGAGCTGGAGTCTACCTCTCCAATAAAAACGAGATGTGGGCTTTTCCTTTGGGAAAATATGCAACGGTTTTTCAAGCCGAAGTTTATGTGATTCTAAAGGCGGCAGTGTCCGGATGGCTCAAGTGGGTAGATCGCAGGACTATCGTAGAGGAAGATCGCGGTTCAAACCTCACTGCTGGTAGAGGGATTTGTTATTGTGACTGGATGTCGGATACCAGTCGACCCAGCTGTGAAAGAGCACCTGAGTCAAATCAGGGTAATAATCTCAGGCGAGCGGAATGCTGACTACATTACCTCCTACAGTCTACTGTAGTGTACCGTTATGGTCTTGAATTAAGTGCTCTAACACACTTCAAGGCCCTGATACAATATGGATTGCTGCGCCAATGATTATTATTATTATTAAGGGCGATAAAATGGGTGATTGACGAGCAGTTGAAAGGCAGGCACACCGCAATCTGCAGTGATAGTCAGGTTGCATTGAGGGCATTGACTAGTCCTTTGACTACCTCGAAAATCGTTCAGGAATGCAGAAACCGTTTGAACTCTATCTCTAGATTCAACACGGTGGAACTACTCTGGGTATCTGGTCACTGTGGCGTAGAGGGAAATGAAATCTCAGATGCTTTAGCGAAACGGGGTTCAATCTCCCCCATGCCGGGACCGAAACCAGCAATTGGAGAATAGGTAGCATTGGCTAAGGTTGTCCTCAAAAACTGGAAGCAAGCTAACAACAATGACAGATGGCAGAACCTAAAACGACAACGGAATAACGATTTGTACATTTTCTCATGCAACTAGCGCTCCTTGTACAGAGAACTACGTTTGCGAGACAAATTTAGAAAGATAAGCCCCATTAATGTTCACGCCCCTAAAGAGGAGACTGCAGAGTTGGAAAAGGATACCTTCTATGAGGTAGTAGAACGAACCCTCGAAGCCTGTCACAGGTACGATATGAAAATCATACTTGGGGATTTTAACAGCCAACTAGGGCGAAGTTTGTATTCAGGCTATACGTTGGCTCCCACAGCTTACAGAAAAATACAAATGATAACGTACTGTGGATTATTCAGTTAGCAGTATCACACGAAATGATGGTTGGAAGTACCTGATTTGCGTGGAAGGCGGGCGAATATAGACTAGGACCCCCATCTCGTTGGCATGGTGCTCCAAGCTCGATTAACAGCACCACCTAGAATCCCTTCTGACAATCAGGTGGGAGTTGATACTGAAGCTATCCACAGCACACCCCTTCGTAACACGTATAAAGGGGAAATGGATACCGCAACAACCGTAGTCAGCAGAGATTTTGGAGATGAAGCATCAATGAATGATCTTTACAATCAGCTGAAGAACGTTTCCATAGATACAGCCACAAACATACTTGACCCCAGCCGCAAAAAAAATTGGAACGGCTGGTTGAACGATGAGTATAAGCTAGCAAACAGGTCTCACAGACTCAAAAAGTGCAGGGAGCAACAGCACCAAACGCGGAAGTTTTACAAACAAGTCAGCTGGATGAAGTCTTATACACCTCGATGCTCATCCTGCCGAGGTATAGAGGGAAATCTGATTCCCGACACAATGGGCATATTGGAGCGAAGGGTTGAGAATTTTGATGAACTGTTGAACAACCAGGGGAACGGAGGTCCCGCCATCTGAAGACGATGGATAAATGCTGCCACCACGGATAAATACTGCCACCACCAAGCATGCAAGAAGCAGTCCGTGCAATCCATCGGCCTAAAAATCATAAGCCGCCAGGAGCCGATGGATTTACGGCTCAATTGGTAAAATATGGAGAAGTTTATGCGGGGGAAGAGGGATGGTCTCCTACAACCTTGATGAAAGCTCGTGGCGGTTACCCTTTTCCACTTCGTAAAAACTTATAGTCCTTTAAAATAAATTTTTATTATGTTCTCATGGTAATATCATATTTTAATTTCCAATCCTACCGCATCAAGGAGAAAGAATTTAGGGGTATGCAAGTGAAAAAGAAAAAAAAATTGCAACTACCATCCCGGCTTAAAAAGTTATGTCACCTAAAATCGGGGCTATTTTAAGACGGTAGGCTTTAACTTTAAACCCTATCCCCCAGGCAGAAAAAAGAGGATGAATGGAAAAGCGGGAGATCTGCTCTTTCAAATAATAATAATAATAATAATCGTTGGCGCATCAATCCATATTGGATCAGGGCCTTGAAGTGTGTTAGAGCACTTAATTCAAGACCGTAACGGTACACTACAGTAGACTGCAGGAGGCAATGTGGTCAGCATTGCGCTCGTCCGAGATTATTACGCTGATTTGACTCAGGTACTCATTTACAGCTGAGGCGACTGGTATCCGACGTCAAATCACGATACAAATCTGACTGCCACCAGCGAGATTTCAACCGCGACCTTCCGTACAACAGCCTTGTGCTCTAACCACTCAGCTATCCGGGCACCTTCACCTTTCAAAGTTCGTTGAAAAATCGCAGCGGTCATCTCCCTTTAAAAAGTAATTGCACTTTTAATCATTTTGATATCATCATGGTAAAGTTTGATTTTATAACCCTACCCGGAGAGAATGGGGATAAGGAGGGTACGCAGTCGGAAGAAGAGAGCCCCTTCTTTTAACATCATTGAAGAATTGTGGCGATTATCCCTCGTTGAAGGGTTATGGGGCCCCGAAAAGGGAATATTTTCATAACATTAATGTCCTTATTTGTAAGACAATCATTGTCGCGATATACAGGAGAGGCTGATGATATCAAAATATTTCCTATTTAAAGCGCCATTACTTTTTAATGGGAGGTGACCGCTGTGATTTTTCAACTATCACGAGTTTTCATTGTATTTGAAAAGGGGCGTCTCCCTCTCGCCCATCATAAAGTTTTCACCTCCTCCAGGGATGGGGCTGAAATTCAGAAAATTATTGATATTTCCCCAAAAATCGAACTTAGAACAAGAACAAGACTTGCGACTAGAGAACAAACTAATTAGAGCCTCTATTTCTAGACCTACTGGATCATGAGAAAAATGAGATGCATGACTTAACAACCTGCGAGTTTGAGCTTTCGCTTTAGGAGGTGTGGAAACATCTCAACGACACGGTATACGAATTTCAGATCTTTGACCAAAAGCATCTACTTTCAGAGGTGCTCCAATTCCCGAAGAACAAAACACACAAAGTGAAGGAGCTGAACGCTTAAGCTCGATTCCCATAAACCAGCTTTCAATGATAATGAAAACTATGATTACAAAATGCGCCAAATGGCCTCATTGATTAATGGTTATATTGTGCTTATATTGTTGCGGTTTCGATTTTCGGTAAGAAATGTCTGGTATTTGTTATTCCATTGTAAGGTCAATTGGCCACCCCTAACTGAACCACCGGAGACAATTTTAACACATATTATTAGAGTTACTGAATAATCCAAATACTTTTTATACCCATATTCGAAGTGAACAGACTTTACTTTTTCCAGTCATCATCTTCAACGGCGCAACAACCGGTATCCGGTCAAGGCCTGCCTTAATAAGGAACTCCAGACATCCCGATTTTGCGCCGAGGTCGCCCAATTCGATATCCCTTAAATCTGCCTGGTGTCCTGACCTACGCCATCGCTTTATCTTAGGCAGGGTCTGCCTCGTCTTCTATTTCCATTATAGACCTTATAGACTTTCCGGGCTGGATCATCCTCATCCATACGCATTAAGTGACCCGCCCACCGTTACCTATTGAACCAGATTTTATCCACAACCCGACGGTCATGGTATCGCCCATAGATTTCGTCGTTATGTAGGCTACGGAATCGTCCATCCTCATGTAGGGGACGAAAAATTCTTCGGAGGATTCTTCTCTCGAACGCGGCCAAGAGTTCGCAATTCTTTTTGCTAAGTTGGTTGGTTGGATGGTTTTCGATGCTGGCGTTGCCATATATTTTGTCTTGCCTTCATTGATGTGCAACCCAAGACCTCGCGCCGCCTGCTCGATCTGGATGAAGGCAGTTTGTACGTCTCGGGTGGTTCTTCCCATGATGTCGATATCGTCAGCATAGGTAACTGGTCGACTCCATATTTAACTAATTCGGCTGTAATTCCATCGGCTCCTGGCGACTTATGATTTTTAAGCCGATGAATTGCACGGATTGTTTCTTCTATACTTGGTGGTGGCAGTATTTGTCCGTCGTCTTCAGTTGGCGGGACCTCCAACTCGCCGATGTTCTGGTTGTTTAGTAGCTCATGAAAGTACTCAACCCATCGCTCTAATATGCCCATTCTGTTGGAAATCAGATTTCCCTCTTTGTCTCGGCAGGATGAGCATCGCGGTGCATAAGGTTTCATCCTGCTGATTTGTTGGTGAAACTTCCACGCCTGGTGCGGTTGCTACCTGTACTTTTCGAGTTCACAGATTTGTTGGTTTTCCCAGGCTTCCTTTTTCCGTCTGTGAAGCCACTTCTCCACTCGACGGAGTTCATGATAAGTCTCTGCGCGTGCCCGCGTTCTTTGAGAATGTAACATTACTCGGTATGTGGCATTCTTCCGTTCCGTTGCTAGCTTACATTCATCGTCAAACCAGCCGTTCCGACTTTTTTGGCGGCTGGGGCCAAGTATGTTTGTGGCCGTATCAATGTTCTTCGTGGTGGTGAAGATCATTTATTGATGCTTCATCTCCAGGACCTCTGTTGACTGCGGTTATTGCGGTATTCATTTCTCTCTTATAGGTGTCGCGGAAGACTGTGCTGTGATTGTCTTCAGTATTCACTCTCACCTGATTGTCAGAGGGTGTCGTAATTCGAGCTCGGGGCACCATGCCAACGAGATAATGATCCGAGTCTATATTGGCCCCCCTATATGTTCTGACATTCATCAAGGCTGAGAGGTGGCGACTTTCGATCAAGACATGGTCAATTTGGTTGAAAGTGGTCCCGTCTGGGGAGGCCCACGTATGTTTGTGAACCGCTTTCCGTGCAAACCAGGTACTTCAAACAAACATGCGATGCATGCGTGCGATACTGCTAATTGGATCAATCCGTTATCATTGGTATCCGTATGTAAGCTATCGGAGCCAACGTATCGCTTGATTACGGGCTCCGTCTCTACTTGACTGTTGAAATCTCCAAGTATGGTTTTGATATCGAGGGTCCGATCAACTGCCTCGTAGAAGGTATCTTTCTCCGACTCTTTAGTCTCCTCTGTAAGGGCGTGAACGTTAATGAGGCTTATCTTTCTAAACTTGCCTCGCAAGCGCAGAGTGCATAGCCTTTCGCTTATATTTTCAAAACCGATACCAGCAGGTTTAATTTTTTGGCTGACTAAGAAACCTACTCCGAGCACATGGTTTACTGGATGGCCGCTATAATATAATAAATACTGGATGGCCACTATAATATATGGTGTAGCGGCTCTTCTCCAGGAAACCGGACTTTGTCCATCGCATCTCTTGCAACGCTGTTACGTCAGCCTTATATTGGGACAGGGTATAGGCTAGCTGCTCAGCAGCATTTCGTCTGTACTGGGAGCGCATGTTCCATGAGAAAATGCTCAAATCGTTAATCCGTTGTCGTTGCCGCGTTCGTCGTTGTAAGATCCATCCTGTCCGAGGCTCCTTTTGTGGCTCCGTAACATCGGTTTTCCGCGTAGGGTTGTCAGCCCTACTCAACCCCCAACCTGGAGGACTAGTTGGTATATTTTTTCCCGTTTTTAGGCGCGGGAGACTCGCCTTCATCCTTCTCCGTCTGTAGTTTTTCATAAAGGAAGAACTTCCAGCGATCACCATGTGGAGGTGGAGATAATGTTTGGTAGTAGAGCTGTTGGTGTTGGTTCAGCAGGCATTTCCCAGGGTTTATTCTCCATCGTGGGTATCAATCTACGTTTCGCCCTGGGAGCTATACTACCCTTTGACCGCCATTTCTTCTTCCAGTAACTGGAGAAAATCTGCAGCTTTTACAAATATTCATAAGCATAACAAAGTCAACCGGGTTCAGCTAGTTTCTTATAAAACTGGAAACTGGGCAAAAAGTGACGCTGGCATTTGCAAATTTATTTAAAAAAAGTGTTTCCTTCTATTCAGTGCAAATAAGTGTAAATGTGGCATCAAAACGGCGCACCATAGCGCTACTTGGGCTCCTTGGAGCGGCCACTGATACCCAACTACCTATCATGTCAATTCAAAGAAAAATCTAGGATGTGACTTCAGAACTAAAGCAAAGGTGATTAAAGATCTAAACCATAGCGATAATCTTTTTGACTGGTGGTTTTAATGCGCTACTTCAATATTATTGTAGAAATCAGGAATGTCGACAATTCCGTAAGGGGAAAAAGGCAAAACCTTGTTATTTGTCATAGACCAATAAAACTTCTTCCAAATCTCAAAGGTGTTTGACCCATTGATGCGGCTGAGCATATCGCGGATCGTATCTGAAAACAATATCTACCCCACTATCAGTTTCGGCTTCGCGGAAAACATGGCACTATTGAGGGAATTCACATAATCGTCATCGAAATTAGATCCGGTTTTGTTCAGTTGCTCGGCATCCTCAGACCTTAGACGAAGATGTGTAGAAAAAGCTTTCTTCAATGAAGAATTTACGTACGCGATTTTGGGAGATAAATAAATAACAAGTCGGGAAATCGGACGTTGGACGCTTCAGGTACGAAAGGTTTTGTGTATTTCTTAGTACGTAGCACGTAATATATCCATATATTATGTGAGAGTATCCACTTTCGGGTGATATTGACATTCATAGTCTTCAATTTTCAAAGAAGCAACAAATTTGAGGTATTATAACTTTGTTAGTAATAGTGCGATTTCCACCAAACTTGGTAAGATCATGCTCTATATTATAGCCTATATCGCTGCAAAATTTCATGGTACTAGGATGAACCTAAGGGGGGTTTCCAACCAATTACAAAAAAATGTAGTAATCTACTATTATTAACTTTATTTAAACAGATATCGGCATGGAAGGTATTTCGGAGCCAAGGCACCATATAGTGGCAGCCTCCTGATTTTTCGGTTTGATAGTTTCTGGGAATGGCCCCCTTAAAGAAATGATCACTTTCAACCCCCCGCGTTCTCCACCCTTCCCACGAATGTCAAAACTAAGATCGGCTTTGAAAAGTACTAGAGACCTTTAATTTGATACCCCACATGACTATATTTGATGAAAAAAAAATTTACACCCCCCTTTTGCATGTATGGGGACCCCCCTTAAATTCGACGTAAAAGGATGTAATTCACTGTATGCGTGAGCGTTCATAGTTCCCACCTTTGTACCAAATTTGGTGTCAATCGCTATAACCCTCTCCGAGAAAAATGCGTGTGACGGACAGACAGACAGACAGACAGACAGACGGACAGACAGACAGACAGATGCCCGAAACCGAAAAAGATTTCAGGCTGGTCTGCTAAATCTTTGGATGAGCAGAGCTTCTTAGAGGTGTGGTTGGATCAACCTGATATAGCAGTCGCCTCTACGGAAAGAGCTGTCCATCTGGCTCAATGCATCGCCAAAGCATGTGACGCGTCCATGCCTAGGAGGTGCGCATTCCCCCGTAGAAGGCCAAACTACTGGTGGAATGATGAACTGACCGGCCTTCGATCAGCCTGCTACCGAGCGAGAAGAGCGGCTCAGAGGGCGGTAGGTAGAGTCGATCAAGGGCAGAAAGAGTGCGCCTACAAGGCAGCCCGCAAAACCCTCAAGCTCGCCATCCAGCGAAGCAAGAGGAAATGCTTTAGGGAGCTCTGCTCAGAAGCGGACGTAAATCCGTGGGGGAGAGCTTATGGAATCGTGATGGGACGATTTAGAGGCCGTTCGTCTCCGCAGATCACGTGCCTCGCCCTCTTGTTGAAAATCATCCAGGGGTTATTCCCCCAGCAAGAGGAGAACACCGACACATTCCAACCACCTCTGAATGTGACGGCAATCCCGCCAGTCACCAGAGACGAGCTCCTGGAGATCTGCGGCAGAATAGGAGACAATAAAGCACCGGGTCTGGACGGAGTACCGAATAAGGCCCTTAAGCTTGCCGTGAAATGCAGGCCGGACATGTTCGCTGAGTTGTTCGAAGCGTGCATGTCCGAGGGAATATTTCCAGCGGTATGGAAGCGGCAGAAGTTGGTGCTTCTGCCTAAACCTGGTAAACCACCAGGTGAACCATCCTCACACCGACCCATATGTCTTTTGGACACGGTGGGGAAAATGCTAGAGCGGGTAATCTATAATAGATTACTCCCAGTAGTTGAGAGCCAAGGCGGCCTTTCAGATCGGCAGTATGGATTCCGTAAAGCCAGATCAACCATTGATGCCATCAAATTGGTTACTGGCTTGGCCGAAGATGCAATCCACGGAAAGATGCTGAGTTATACTCAAGCGAGGCAATCAGTGCTGTCAAATGCTGGTTGGAGAGCTCTGGTCTGACGCTAGCGGAGGAAAAAACGGAAGCGGTCCTCATCACGAAGCGCCGGAAAAGAAATTACGCCTGTGTTAGAGTCGGGAATCATATCATCACTTCCAAGCCGGTCATCAAATACTTGGGGGTGGTGATAGACAGGAAGCTCAGCTATAAGCAACACGTTCAGTATGTTTGTGATAAATCATCCACTGCCAGTATGGCCCTGGCCAGGATGATGCCGAACGTGGAAGGGCCACGGCATACCTCTAGGTTGCTTATAGCCAGGGTGGTGACCTCAATCATGCTCTATGCGACCCCAGTTTGGAGCGAGGCGTTGGCGATGTCAGTTAACACTAGCAAACTGAATGCAGTCTACAGGAGGACAGCTCTGAGGGTATGCTCTGCCTTCAGGACTGTCTCAGATGATGCAGCATTCGTCATCTCTGGAATGACGCCCATTGACATCTTGGCAGATGAGATGGCGAATATATACCATGCGAAGCCAATCTCTCCCTTATTGCAGACGAAGAAGGCTGAGAGGGAGAGATCCATAAATAGATGGCAAGAGCGGTGGGAACGCTCGGGAAAGGGTCGGTGGACTCACAGGCGCATTCCTGCCATCAAGGAGTGGTTGGAGAGACGACACGGTGAGGTTAATTATAATCTCACCCAGTTTCTCACGGGACATGGAGGATATCTCCAATACCTTCACAGGTTTAAATTGGAGACCTCACCCGACTGTCCAAATTGCGATGGAGTCCCAGAGGACCCAGAGCATGTATTCTTCCACTGTCCGAGATTTGTGGAAGAAAGGAGGAACCTAGAGGAGACTCTAGGAGAGGTGCTGATACCAGAAAATCTGGTGCCGAAAATGCTAGCACATCAAGAGAATTGGGATGCGGTCAACTCCATGATCGCATCAATTCAAAATAAATCGCGAAAGGCAGAGGAAAGGAGAAAAACGCGGTCACGTGCACCGTGTATAGAAGAAATGGGATTAAGCTAGAGTGAGCTGACTCCGCCCCGTGATGTAATACCTTATGGTGGTTCCGCGGGGCAGGGAGGGAGTCGGGGGTGGTTTTAGTGGGTAAAAATCCCACACGCTGGTGTGTCCAGACCAGTGTCTTTTGAAGATTTCCACCTCCTCAAAAAAAAAAAAAAAAAGACAGACAGACAGACAGTAAACCGATTTGAATAAGGTTTTGTGTTTACACAAAACCTTAAAAAGTCGGAGTGTTTGGAGTTGGAGCTTGCCCAACTTCTACACTCGGGCGAGAAACGTGGTCATTTGTTGTATTTAGTAAATATCCTGTTCCCCAGAGCAGAGATGTCAAATATCTCGAGGTACATCTTCATTATCGGTTAACGTGGAAGAAACGTATCGAAACAAAGCAGCAACTAAATGAGGAAGCGAAAAGGTTTTACTGGTTCTTTCGCAAAAGGGTTTAACATTTTTCTCAAACGTAAGGTTACTGCTCGTAAAGGAGGTAATGGAGAGATGAATACTGTTTGTCCTTCTTTCTATCCGCTCCCACCAACATTTCTTAGAAGATTTTGAAATTCCGATCTGTGGATTCTTTATGACAAAATTGGGATTTATGTTTGATCCGCCCTTGTCTAAAAAATTTCGGAACATGGATCATTTTTACAGCGGAGGCCATTACACGGGGCGAGGCAATCGGATGCAGGATTTTTATTGATCTTTGGAAAACGTCGAACCTAAGCTTTAGATTGCTTACTGATCTCAGGTGTCAACATTGTGGAGTTCACATACAGTTCCATCAGAATATAATATTATCTGCTGGAAGTCCGCTTTGCTTCTCTTCGTTATTAATCTCTGACGGTTATATGGGATTTATTGAAAACATTTCATTCTACCAGAGATAAAATAATGTTTGCATATTTTATTAATTGATGTAAATAATCGACTTATACATGTACATGTGTGCACCATTTTCAAGCAGGAATAATTCAAACAACCGCCGAAGGAGGGGAGGAATCAAGAGCAAGAAATACGAGTACTTTTTAGGGGACTAGGTGAATATCAGAGAAAATCTTGTCTTAATTACTTGGTTCAAGTCTCAGCGTTTTTGGTACTAATTTCGTTAATGAAAATGTTTTGACAGCGAAATAATTTGCTAACAAATGAGTGTTGATGGTAAAGGTCAGTGTTAGATTGATTACACAATGGACATTTGATAATTCGTCTAAGGGAAAAGCATGTGGAAGTGGTTACATTCATGATTGATTCGAGATGATTAGCGATGGATTCCAAGATTTCATTCCGTTCGGATTATTGTTGAGAATAGGCTGAAATATTTCGAATTGCTTCCAGTTGTTTAGTACAGATTATTCAGTGCTCGCTAAAGGGGGGTTGAGTCAGTCAATGGCCGACAGATTCTGAATTCTACATATATATGTATGTCAATGCCAAGAGTTGTGTAGTGTTTTGGTGATAGCGTTAATTCGAAGAATTAAATACTAACAAATTTTATTGTTTGTGATATCGGGTAATTTCCTTGTGGATAATACATATTCGTACTATGGGAGGGAATCTGTATTTGGATATTCGGATTATGTACATCAGAAATGGCCAGTTGCCTGACGCCAATGCAATAAATAATATGTGGGCTTTGAGGAAGTCGAAGGTGGGAAAATAAAAAAAATCAACACACCAGTTCGATCTTTCTTCGGAGGAGGGTATGACTACCATTCAGGCCAGAATATCCAGATAACTGTTTGTAACGTACGCAGTTGGAGGGATGTCCAAAATGACCATCTGTGTTGACTACCGTCAACCACCAGGAAAAAACTGAAAAGCGATGAAAATTTACCATGCAGGTCGGCGAGTACCTCAGCTGACGTGCTCCCATAGCTTACATCAAAATACAAATGAAAACAGATTGCGGATTATTCAATTAGCAGTGTCACACGAAATGGTTGTTGGAAGTAATTGATTTGCGCGGAAAGCGGTCCACAAACATACGTGGGCCTCTCTAGACGGGACCACTTTCAACCAAATTGACCACCTGTTGATCGAATGCCGCCACCTCTCAGCTTTGATGAATCTCAGAACATATAGGGGGGCCAATACAGGCTAGGATCATTATCTTGTTGGCATGGTGCTCCGAGCTCGAATAACAACACCACCAAGAATCCCCTCTGACAATCAGGTGAAACCCATAGTATTTTACGTAGGTACCTGTCGTGAGACTTAATCCTACGGTCCTCTTCAGACACGGATTGATTTTGTGACCACAATCAGAGCCCCGCTGAGACAAGCAACAACGGTACCAGTCTATACGAAGTGCATGGCTTAGCATTCATACTGGTGGATGCAAGAATTACCTAAATCTCTACCGAACTAAGGAGTACGGCACCCGTGTTGAAGCGCAATACCACGTTGAGGCCCGAAGGTCTCTTCTCGCGTGAGCACAATCACACCCACCATGAAACTCCCACTAGGGGGGCCAACCGCAAACAACCGAGCCGTACTCACATACAACAGGAGTTCACCTGAAGTATGTGAGTCCAGGGGCTTTCCCGGTTCCCATGGTACCAGTATACCCCTGGTAAGGTTTCGTGACCAATTTGCCACTTCAGATGAGTCTCCGTGCAGACTCGGGTCTGATCGCCCTGATTAGGCCTTTGGGGCATTCGCCTACTGAATCACGGCCGGCAAACCAAAGTGATTACAGCGTCTCCCGGTGCCACCACTATGGAGGTTCTCCTCGGCCACTTGGTTTTGGTTTGGCCGATAGGGTTGCCGCCCCATCTTCCTCACCGCCACCTCTGAGCACCACTGACAATCAGGTGAGAGTGAACACTAAAGCCATCCACAACCCAGCCGTAAGCAACACCTATAAGATCAATCACCTGAAGAACGTTATCATAAATACGGCCACAAACATACTTGACGATGAATGTAAGCTAGCTACGGAACAGAAGAATGCCGCATACCGAGTAATGTTACATTCTCAAAGAACGCGGGCACTCTAGGAGACTTATCACGAACTCCGGCGAGCGAAGAAGCGACTTCACAGACTGAAAAAGGAAGCCTGGGAGAACCAACAGGTCAGTAAACTCGAAAAATACAGGGAGCAACCGCACCAGGCGCGGAAGTTTTATCAACAAGTTAGCAGGATAAAACCAATACTGCCACCACCATGTATAGCAGAAACAGTCGGTGCAATTCATCGGCTAAAAAATCATAAATCGCCAGGAGCCGATGGAATTACAGCTGAATCGGTTAAATATGGAGGCGACCAATTTTACCAAGTAGTTCATCAACTTGTCTTCAAGGTATGGGACAGCGAATCAATACCTGACGACTGGCAAAGAGCCATTATTTGTCTCATATATAAAAAGGGAGATCTCACACAGTGCAGCAATTATAGAGGTATCACGTTACTGAGTACCATCTATAAGATATTCTCCACTAACTTGCTAGACCGGATAGCCCCATACGCCCAGAACATCATTGGCTCATACGAAAGAGGCTTCACTCCAGAAAAATCAGCAACAGATCAGATTTTCTCTGTGCGGCAAGCAATGGAAAAACTGTTGGAATATGGACATCAGTTGCACCATCTTTTAATAATAATAATAATCGTTGGCGCAACAATCCATATTGGATCAGGGCCTCGAAATGTGTTAGAGCACTTCATTCAAGACCGTAACGGTACACTAGGAGGCAATGTGGTCAGCATTGCGCTCGCCCGAGATTATTACCCTGATTTGACTCAGGTACTCATTCACAGCTGAGTCGACTGGTATCCGACGTCAAATCACGATGCAAATTCCACTGCCACCAGTGAGATTTGAACCGCGACCTTCCGTATGACAGCCTTGTGCTCTAACCACTTAGCTATCCGGATACCATATTTTCATCGACTTTAAAGCCGCCTATGATAGCATAGCCAGGGTAAAACTGTACACGGCCATGAAAGAATTTGGTATCGCAACTAGATTGATAAGACTAGGTTGATCCTAACCATGAACAACGGTTTAAGACATGTGTACTCTTCAACCGGACCCTGGAGGAAGTGATCCCTGATGCTGAGGTAAATACGAGGGGTACGATTCTTTTTAAGTCCACCCAACTATTGGCCTATGCTGACGATATCGACATCATGGGAAGAACCACCCGAGACGTATAAACTGCGAGATATTGAACTGCACATCAACATAGGGAATACAAAATATGTGGTGGTAAAGCCAGCACCGAAAAACAAATAACAACATCAAACCGCATTGCTCAAGCGGGAAGAATCAAGATAGGAGACTACAACTTTGAGAGCGTTGATAATTTCTCATACCTAGGGTCGAAAATCATAACCGACAACAGCTACGACGATGAAATTCGCGCACGTTTGTTGTCAGCCAACATAGCCTATTTCAGCTTACAAAAACTGTTCCGCTCGAAACGCCCAACCATAGGGTCAAAGTTCTTACTGTACAAGACAATGATCTTGCCAGTCCTCATGTATTCCTCGGAGACTTGGATTTTAAGGAAGAAAAATTGCGAACTCTTGTCCGCGTTCGAGAGAAGAATCCTCCGAAGAATTTTTGGCCCCCTACATGAGGATGGAGGATTCCGTAACCTACATAACGACGAAATCTATGAGCGATACCATCACCGTCAGGTTGTGGATCAAATCCGGCTTAATAGGTTACTGTGGGCGGGTTACTTAATCCGTATAGATGAGGATGATATCACCCGAGAAGTCTATAAGGGCAATATCTATGGTAGAAAAAGAAGAGTAAGCAGGTGGAGGCAGGTGGGGCGATGGCGTAGGTCAGGATGCCAGACAGCTTTTAGGGATATCGAATTGGTGGACCTTGGAGCAAAACCGGGATGTCTGGAGTTCCTTATTAAGGCAGGCCTAGACCGGATACCGGTTGTTGCGCCGTTGATGATGATGAACTGACGTACCCTATAATCAAGGAAATACCGGGAATTTATAAATAAAACAAGTCGGGGAAATTGGAAGCTGAATGCTTCAGGTATGAAAGGTTTTGTGTATTGCATAGAGAAGCTGTCCCGTTTATGATGGTATAAATTTTAGTAGTGGATACTACCACTTGTTTGAGGAAAATGACACAGTTTATAAAAGTTGCCTCTCTGTGTTAGTTCAAATGATCGGTAAAAATGGTGGGCTTAATTATGGAAAATTAAGGAATATTACGCATTAAATGACAGAAAACGTGCTCTTCATATAGAGCAAATTCAGTTAAATATGTAGTTCTATTGTTTTGGCGCATTGAGTTTTCATTAGCTTAGCTCGTAATGTTTATGTATTTAGTTTATCAGACCATTCAGTTTAGTATGACGCTGACATTCAAAATCTTAGAATGCAAGAAATTTGCACAAAAGTGACACCTTTGACTTATTATAACTCAGTTAGTAATGGTGCAATTCCCACCAACTTGATAGTATCATGATCTATAGTATACTCTATATTACTGCTCTTACTCTAGGGTTAAGGGGCGTTCCTAGGCATTTTCTGAAAAATATAGTTATAATAAATATGGCAATATACTATTATTAACTTTATTTAAACAATGGATATGGAGAGTATTTTGAGGTTTAGACACCATGTGCATGGACCATATAGATTTTAGATATTTAGGTTAGGTATTTTTTGAGAACGGGTCCTTGAAGGAACTGACCCCTTTCGGATCCCCGCACTCCTCCTCAATGTCAAAACTAATACCGGCTTCGGTAGGTACTAATCGAAACCTTTAATTTGAAATGCTTCATGACTATATTCGAGGGAAATAAATTTACACCGCTCTTTTGCTTGTATGGGGATCCCCTCTTAAAGGCAACGTGGAATTATGTTACTCACTGCATGCAAGGGGATTCATAGGTTCCACTTTTCTACCAAATATCGTATCAATAGGAGAAACCGTTTCTGAGACAAACGGTGTGACAGAGAGGCAGATATTGAATCGATTCTAATAAAGTTTTGTCTCAAAAAAGCCTTAAAAACATGCCTATAACCCATCACAATTGATCGTCCATATTTAACAGTTTTTGTTATGTATTTTCGGCTGCGGTTGGAATTAGTTGGTTGTCTGATATGTAATCGAGATCCTTTTGGATCATGCAGCATGTTTTTAAATTCATCTGTTCATAAAATGTTTCTCTATTTCTCGATGGGTCAATCCAAGCGCCCATTCGCGATCTTTAGCATTGGTCCCATATGCATTTTTGTTAGCAATTGGCTGTTTTCTTAGACTATGAGCTGCTAAATGTTGTACCTGCAAATGCTGTGTACACTCTTCTTAGTTTCAGGTGCGAAAGGATTCTTTTTTGAGTATATGACTATCCGCTCATTGAATTTATTAGTCATTAGGGGACACCGTCCAGGTATTTTAAGTTACGCTTTATGCATTTTGAATCTTTCTCGATGAGTGTGTCTGCGCGCTAAATATTGGCACCCTAACTGGAAAGACCCTTTGGAAAGGGCACACTGATATCTACGCTATGCAAGAAACCCGATGGTCAGGTGTCAGAAGCTACGACATCGAGCGCGAACGCGGTAAATGTGATTATAAACTTCTCTATATTGGTAGCCCACACACTCAATACGGTGTTGGCACTGCCATCTCAGAGGGTTTCCGTGATATTAAAGAAGTCGAAAGATTTCATGACCGACTGATGAAGCTCACTATTATAGCAGCTGATCGCAATATTCACTACTTCACCACGAACGTACTACAGACAGGTCGACTTGACGCCGAGAAAGATGGCCTCTGGCAAATTCTCTATGTAGCGATCTGTAACGTGCCTGCTGATGACTACTTCCTCATCGCATGCGACCTTAACGCTCATGTGGGTGACAAGGCAGACGGTAACAGGTGTCATGCGGGAAAGGGGTTTTGGAGCGCGCAATGAGGGCGGCGAGCGTATAATTGATTTTGCGGCACCGGCGATGACAAAAGCGGTACTTTGCTTACCAAACGACGAGCCGCGGCGGATAGATAGCGGGAATATTTTGAGCAGATTTCAACTGAAGAATTTGTTCATTCTTCACTTCCACAATGTCAGCGCCACTGAAATGGAGGAAGCAAAAAAACGGATGAAATCGGAGAAGCAACAGGACTTGAGGAGGTTGCATCTGAGCTCTCGAAAGCGAAGAACTGGGACCCAATACTGTGGCTCAGTGAATTCTTTAATCGGGTTATTCAGAAAGGAAGAACACCATCTGACTGGCAAGAAAGGACCACAGTTGCAATATGGAAAATAAAGGTAGTCCAGCAGAATGTTCAAATTACCGTCCGATCTGGTTACTTTCCAATACCATGAAGATTTTTGAACGCATTCTTGAAAATCGTATTCGCGAAATCGTTGAAATAACCGTGAGTCAAGCCGGATTCGTCAAGAACTGCGGAACTACTGACGTAATACACGCTGCGCGAGAAGTATCACCCTCTATAAATTGCATTTCTGGATCTAGAGAAAGCGTTTGACTGTGTGCCGCACGAACTCATCTGGTAGGTATGCTCTACGATAACATTTAATGCTATAAGAACTTGTGCACTGGGTTTAACTGCTCAACCATGGTCCGAAAAGTAAAGTTCGAAGTGTGACGGGTGTATCAAAATCGTTTCGTGTCTCTGTTGGTGTTTATCAAGGAAGCGCCCTCTCACCATTCCTTTCTGTTTTTGTTATGGACCCTGTCACACGACATCCACGGCAGTGACCTATACACTGCTTTATGCAGATGGTATTTCCCTAGCATCTAATAGCAAAAAGGACCTCGAGTAAGCCCAGAACTGAGCGAATTAAATATTTCGTGTCAATGCTATCAGCCAATGGAAAATTCAGTATTAACCTTTTTGTAAATTTTTTATACCAATAACATCTCTATTTTTATTTTTTGGCAATTTACTTCTGGCACTATACTCTTGCTATCGAGACATATTGTAACGATGAGATGAATTGCTTGACAATATCGGCGAATTAGAGGTCGATGAACAAATGGAGGCACCACCAAACGTGGAAGAAACGGTTCGTGCAATTCATCAGCTTAGGAATGATAAGTTGGCAAGAGCGAATGGAGTAACAGCCAAACTGATTAAAAATGGAGCTGACCAAATACTCCAAGTGGTTCATCAAGTTGTGGTCAGGGTTTGGGAGAGCCTGCTGATTTTTAACGAAGCATTATCTGACCAATAAAAAGGGGGACATGACTCAGTATAGTAATTGTTGATGTACAACGTTGCTGAGTACCATCTATAAAATATTTTCCGTTAACTTCCTAGGCCGAATAGAACGAGCAGGATTACTTTCGAGATCAGTCCACAAGAACAATATTCTAAGCCACGGGAGTTCCTCTTTAATTCATTCTTTTTAACCTGGTCCCGGAAAAGGTGGTCCGTGATGTTGAGGAAATTGCAAGAGGCATCGTCCTCTTCTAGCCTACTCAAGCACTGGCTTGTTCTGACGGTATTGACATCTCTAGTGTATCATTTTAAACATGTTCCAGGAAAACGTGACTTATGATCATCATCATCATCATCATCAACGGCGCAACAACCGGTATTCGATCTAGGCCTGCCTCAATAAGGAACTCCAAACATCCCGGTTTTGCGAGGTCCACCAATTCGATATCCCTAAAAGCTGTCTGGCGTCCTGACCTACGCCATTGGTCCATGTTAGGCATGGTCTGCCTCGTCTTCTTTTTCTACCATCGATAGACCTTATAGACTTTCCAGGGTGGATCATCCTCATCCATACGGATTAAGTGACCCGCCCACCGTTACCTATTGAGCCGGATTTTATCCACAACCGGGCGGTCATGGTATCGCTCATAGATTTCGTCATTATGTAGGCTACGGAATCGTCTATCCTCATATAGGGGATGAACAACTCTTCGGAGGATTCTTGTCTCGAATGCGGCCGAGAGTTCGCAATTCTTCTTGCTAAGAACTTAAATTTCCGAGGAATACATGAGGACTGGCAAGATCATTGTGTTGTACAGTAAGAGCTTTGACCCTATGGTGAGACGTTTTGAGCAAATCAGTTTTTGTAAGCTGAAATGGGCTATGTTGGCTGGCAACAACCGTGCGTGGATTTTATCATCGTAGCTGCTAAAGGTTGTGATTTATGATGTTGAGGTTAATACGAGAGGCGCTATCCTCTTCCACCCAAATAATGGCCTATGATGACGTCATCGACATTCCCTTCATGCAGATCTATGGGCTACAAACATAGTGATGAAGGCTAAACGAAATACGTGGAAGCAACGTCAGCACAAAAAAACGAAGAATAACGACACCAAATAGCACTGGCCAACTGAAAACAATAAACATAGAAGAATACAGGTTTGAATGCGTTGATAGTTTTTCCTATCTAGGGTGGAAATCACAACCGATCACAGCTGTGATGACGCAATTGGCGCACGGTTTTAGCAGCCAACAGAGCCTTTTCCAGCATACAGAAACTGTTCTTCTTGAAATATTTCACCGCAGGGTCAAAGCTACTGTCAACGTCTTCTTCTTCTTCTTCTTTTTTAGCCTTCGCCCATTCGGTTTGTCTTGAGCGGTTGTGCCATTTTATTCTGTCAATGGGCTGATCGGAATGTAGTCGCGAAGTTTTTAGGTCATCTTCCAGTGTATTAGGCCATAGTTGTTACGACCGACTTTTTGGTTGTTTCTTATCGACTTTGATGTTATATGACCATACCATCGATGATGCTTTTCTCGCAATTTTTCTACAATTGGTGTAACCCCATATCGATCGTAGATATCCTCATTTCGTATGTAACATCTTCCTCACCATTACCGCTAGCCGCCGTTTATTGCTTTTCATAGTCTCCCAATACTTTGAATCATAGAGGGTGACATGACGGACGACACTACGATACTTTTTCGATGTTTTGAGACATTTGTTGATTATAAAGAACGCCCATTGTACGACACTTTATCCACGCTGCGCTAATGTGCGGAGGAATTTCATAATGCAGTTCTCCATTGGCTTACAGCATTGACAAGAGAGATATTCAAATTGCTCAGTTCTGGCCAGTGATAGTGTTTATTGCATGGGGATCCGGAAACAAAAATTGTGTTTTATTCAGATTCAACTTGAAACCGTGTTGCATGAGGTGATCATTCCATTTATGCAGCATTTCTATAAGACGCAAAATATCTTCATAATGCAGTGTATAGGTCGCTGGACTGGATGTCCCGTGAGACAGTGTCTATAACAAAAACAAAGAGGAGTAGTGAGAAGCAGTTTCCTTGATGAACACTGACGTCACATTCCACACTTTACTTTTCAGATTGCGCACGAGTTGTTCTGGAATTAGGTGTTGCTTTAGAGCGTCTCAAGCGAGGCCGTGTTACACATGGTCAAAGGCTTTCTCCAGATCCAGAAATACAATGTAAAGAGGGTAATGATGCTTCTTGATGAGTATCCGCACAGTAAGTATTGCGTCAGTGCCTCCGCTGTTTTTGACAAACCCGGATTAATTCACGGTTATTTGAATGAATGCGTTTAAAACTCTTTATGGTATCAGAGAGCAACTGGATCGGACCGTAATTTGAACATTCTGTAGGACTACTTTTCTTTTTCCGTATTGAATCTGTGGTGTTTTCTTGCCAGTCAGATGGTGTCCTACTTTTTTGAATAACTTGATTGCAGAATTCATTGAGCCACAGTATTGAGTCCCAGCCCTTCGCTTTCCAGAACTCAGATTTCTCTCTGGTTTCATTCGTTTTATTGCTTCCTCGACTTCAGCGGCGCCGACAGGTTGAACTGCTCCAAATGTCGGCAATGCTTGCGAAAGTGGAAAACAAATTCTTTCGTTGGAATCTGCTAAAAATATTCTCGCCATCTATCCATCGGGTCTCGTCAATCGGTAAGCAAAGTACCGATCTTGTCATTAACAGAATAGGAGTGTTCCTGTGTTCGTTGGTGTCGACTTTCAGAAGTTGATATATATATCTCTTGCTCTGAAGACTCTGCTACTGCTGCTACCAAGCAAGTAGAAGTATTCAGTTTATAAACTCCATTTATAAGTGATGCAGTGGCTACTAGAGTGTCCTGAGATATTTAATATCTCGCATCTTTCGCTTGTAAAATAGACCCTGTTGCCCTGCCTTATCAACTGGCTTACTGACAATAGGTTAGCAGATAACTTGGGCACACATAAAATTTTTTCCACAGTTATGTTATAGTCACAGTCTTCAGTTGACGTTTTTAGGTTTATGTTTCCACAACATACCACTGGGATTTTATTCTGGTTAGCCACCACGATTTCCTTTGTAAACCCAGAATAACATTCGTCAATCATCCAATCTTTATTGCTTGTCAAATGCGAACTAGCGCCGGAGTCGACATACAAATCATTCTTGTCAAATATTCTGTTAAAAAAATGGCACTAAATGCATTACTTGTTTTTGACGATTTATTTTCTGGATCCTTGTTGCATTTAAAAGTACACTGATTGCGGTAGTGGCCATGTTGTTTGCAATTATAACATTTGACGTTTTGTTTTCCTTTGATAGATGTTGACACTTGTGCATTTCCGCCATCTTTCTTGGCCATAGACGGTACACTCTTTAGAATCTTTGACTGATTGATGAATGAATGATTCTTACGGAAACAACAAACGAACTGTTGACATCACTGCCTTCCGGTTTCATATCCATTAATTTCCCTTTAATGGCGTCGGTCGTGATTACCATGCCAGAATGCTCGATTGCCATTATCATCGGCATATACTTTTCAGATAATCCAGCCAACATGATCGAACCAATCCACTCGTCGTTTATGCCAAATCCCGTACCTTTTAACTGCTGACCAGCTTCAACAATTTGTGTTACATATGCCGTCATCGAATTTTCTAATTGAGTAGATATTAAATTCCTCAGAAAATTTATTTTCGACGTTCTTTATGTGTACATAAAGAGCCAGGTCAATTGTTAGAATCAACTTCGCTTTTGTTTTGCATCGTCTGCAGCTGCTGGAGTAACATTGTGTTCAGGTTTGATACATCCAACCATTCCCTCTAATACAAGGAAATTTTCTGCTGCAAAACACCATTCGCTGTAATTTTCGCGCCCCTTAAATTTCGGCACACTGATGAGATAGTTTGAACTGGACGCCATTATTTTAGATGCCACAGGATAACCCAAGAACAAAAAAAATTGTCCAACTAACACTTTTAGTTCTATTCTGCCACGAATTATATCACGTATTTTACAACGAATTATAACCTATAATTAAAACAACGTGTTTCAGTAACAAAGAAAAGACTCAAATTTATTTTCATAGACAAAGGTCTAAAGAACACAGACAACTTCAGTTCACATATTTTATACAAGATGGCGCTAGTAGTAGATACGAGTACACATCTATATTTTGTTACTACAATAATTGTGGATAAAATTCGGCTCAATAGGTTTTATTGAGTGTGTCACCTGACTGGCGGGTGTAGGGCAGGACGCCAGGCAGCTTTTTGGGGATATCGAATTGATGCACTAGAATCGGAATATCTGGAGTTCTTACTAATGTAGGCATAGACCGGATACCGGCTGTTGCGCCGTTGATGATGATGAAGATAAAATGAATGAAAAATTAAAAGATGAATGGTGGAGACCTTTGCTTTGTGTAGGCTCATAGGGCGCGCCCCCAGCAGCCTTATTCCACCAGGCTACATCCCTTGATAAGTTAATCATCTGGATCGGACAGCTGGCAACGTATGCATTAGTCGCGTGGAGTTGTTGAGAATGAGTGAAAGAAAAACCATGAAATATATACATAAATAAATAAAAAACATTCATGAAACATATACTATAACGATGCTTTATAATTGATGACCTGCAGTGAGTGTCAATCATATCTTGAATCCTCCGACCGTTTCCCAATTCCCCAATTCCTAATCCCATTGGATCCATATAATTAATGAATACAAGATGAACACTCTACAACGAAATAAATTTTTCAATGGACCGTCATACACGCTGATTTTAAAATACCTCCCAGTCCCTGTTAATGTGTATCGCGAAGAGTCTCTTTCCTGTTAATGTTCTGCTCTTGCTATGTCAAACTGCTGTTAAAAACAACATTTTCAGTCGTGTTATGATTTTTACGATAGGTTTGTCTGCTATTTTTTAGTCACTGTATTTCCTTTAATTAAGCAGGGGAAGCAATGCCACGTCATTGGTATACGCACTTATGGTCTTTGTTGTAGTCCTTCATCATTATTCCTAACCTTAACTCGTTTCTAATATCTATTCCAGAAAGCGAGTTTTGGTGTTGCACAGATATCTTAGACGGGAATGAAATTTGTTATCGATAGATCTTAAACTGACAAAAAATCAGACAATTTTACTACTTCCCCGCAGAACGATAGCACAGGACATTTGAAAGTAGAAACTTTGATTCATTGGTCCTAACAATATAACGAATATAATGGCACATAAAGTAATTGGCGTTGTCCAATAGTATGGATGAACTCTAAACAGGTTCACTTGCCATCGTATTTTCGTTGTGCAAATCCAAACCATAAGATAAGAGTAATATTCCTAAATAATTTTCATTCCTGTAAGCTAGAAGTACACAATGTCTTTGGTTATGATTATGGAACGAGATTGCCACAAACATATCTATGTATTGTACATAATTTCCATAATTCTCGCATACATTTTCGGTAATGACCACCATTGAATAGAAGATCACAACGAATTCACCCTTCGTGCGTCATAGTTTTTCCTATTGTCCCTGGCTCGCATCCAGCATAGAATCGCTGCATTACGCCCTGGTATCATTCCAGTTGACGATGGAGCTAAGGTTAATCTTAGAGAACGCGAAGATCAGGCAGAAAGCGCAAAGGTCTTTAGCCAAACTAGCGTTGCTGCTACTTAAGTTCTTTAGCGGCTCACTCTGACCATCAATACTGGACGCCATGAATTTCTTTGAAATTTTCGGAAACACACGAATTCTGAGAAGTTTCATGCATAGCGGAAGGGTTTCTCAAACCCCTTCCTCGTTATATAAATTGCTAAGACGAAAGACGCAGACTGTCGGTGTCGCGGCGGCCCGCGTTCCATCCTAAAGTCCAGAGTGCATGTTTCGTAACTCAGATAATTACCCAACCTGAACTTGTTTTCGACTTACCTCCGAGTTACTTGTTCGTGTTTTCTACTACTCATCGTTGGGTTATTTGCCCAAAAGAACTTCATTTCGTGGTAGCACTGTAAATAGGCTAATGCGCGGGTTATGACTCCAGCTCGGAACATTAGCGAGAAGTTCTCTTGGGCAATATAATAAGCCTCGGTCGGACGGAACAGGACCGGGTCAACGGACACTGTGGGAAAAAATCCGAAGCTTGGCACAAACAAATAGACTCGACTCTTGTCTAGGAAGTCTCGAACCATTTCCAGCAAATGCAATTGGATCTATTTTGTATCCAATGAACTTTAAATGTCTCTGTGAGAGTTTATTTGATCAAAAGGTGGGTAATGGATCTCCTACATGGGGCAAAAGGAATTACTGACATCCGAGCAGATATTCCTGGAGGAACGACCTTTGCAGCTTTCACCGACATCTTTGTCAAAGACTGTTGCTTCTTGTGGACAATTTCAGGAAAGCTAGAGGCAGTGAACTTTGGGATATCTGTGGTGCATATTCATTACCCTCTTAGTCTCGATGGAGTCCGTGCCATGCATGAATACCCTTAAATGATTCAACAATAGAAATCATTCGATCCTTTGCACTATACGATTGATAGACGCTGGTAATGGTCGAAGAAAATGAAGCAACCCCGGGCACCGCGAGAAATCAGACCCAGTCGCCCGCCACGAGTTGGGAATTTTCTGCTCGAGATTCACCACAATGAAGTCGAGGCTCGGAAATTAACGAAAACACTCTTACAATTGAAATTCAATTTGTTGACTCAACATTTCCCAATGTTCACCGATCATCTTTCTTTATTAACTTCTTTTCTTCCAATAAAAGGTTCATGGCCGATTTGATTGCGCTATCGAATTCGTTTCGCTTCGACGAGGTTCTTGGCTGTGTACATTTGTAGCTTGAATTTCAGATTCTAGTGAAGAAATTCAATTTTTCCGATGATAACATAAAATTCGACAACCCACCTGTGGATTAGAGATTTTATATTTGGCTTTATTATGAGAAAAGATAAAGCGAAAACCTGATTTCTTAGATACATTGTCTGTGTGTGTACATTCTTAAATTGAATCTATGTACAAAGTGTTTGGCTTTTCCTTTCAGGTGAGAATCTTCGCATAGAAATCGTTATTTCTTTTGATTTTGTTTCCTTTTTGAGGTACCGCACCCAAACCATTTTTTTCATTTTCGAAATAATCTCTGAATTGAATCCAAAGTTTTCAGATCCACTTTATTATTCATAATCTCATAATCATCACGGGAATGGTAAGTAGATATGAAAAGCAAAGATTAAGTACTAGCACTGAGGAAGGAGGCACGTGGTCTCCGAAACAATTGTATGCGGGGAATAAATAAAAATATTTACAGGATAAGGAAAAACACCTAGTGTTTTTCTCAACTTATATGAACAGCAGTTGCGGCTCGCAGATTAGGCAAAGATTTTCACGCACTGTGAACGGCTGACCTATTGGGGTCAAGTGCCCGATTTACTGATTCCTTACTTTATTTAAACATAGTAAAGGCGAAAGCGATCATTTCTTTAAGGGGGCCATTCTCAGAAACTTTGAAAATGAGGAGGATGCCACTATATAGTGCCTGGGCTCCGAAATACCTTTCATACCGATGTCTGTTCAAATAAAGATAATAATAGTATATTATTGTAATTTTTGGTAAATGGCTGCAAAACCCCCCTTAAGTTTATCCTAGCACCAAGGTAGTAATGTAGGCTGTAATGTAGAGCATGATCTTACCGAGTTTGGTGGAAATCGTACTATTACTAACAAAGTTATAATAAGTTAAAGTTGTTGCTTCTTTGCAAATTCAAGACTATGGATATCAATATCACCCAAAAGTGGATACTCTCATATAATATATGCATATATTACGTGCTACGTACTAAGAAATACACAAAACCTTTCGTACCTAAAGCGTCGAGCTTCCGGTTTCCCGACTTGTTTTAATTGTGACATTGATTTGACTGTACAAGGTAATCGTTTAAAAGCTGAAAGAGGATTAAAGAGGTACTTTCAGTTTTGACTGAAATATTTTTTTTATGATAATTGTACACTTAGTAGTAAAAGTCTGCGTTCACTCATTAAATTTTTCTTGAACTGTACATGACTCATCTAATTGTTGCTCAAATTGATTTCTGCTTTCTCATTTACTTTAAGTAAAAAAACAACAATGAGTTTTGAGCACAAAAAATTAACATTTATTCTTAAGAAAAAAAATTAAACGGAGTTATATACAAAAACAACGGCTTTTCCAACAAAAACAGCCTCCGTTCACTTCTTTGAACATATTTCAATTAAAACAATTCTAATTTATTATTTAATAGCTTGAATGATAACCTCCGCGTTTAATAACCTCTTTGAGGCGATTTTGCATGGACCTCACTAATATTGCATTATTTTAACCCACTCTTTTTTCAAACTGTTTTTCAACATCTTCTTGCTACAAATCGTATGCTGACGTATTCCGTCACTTTCTTTCAAATATGTTTTTACAAAATTTAGATACCCATATTTATCCATTGTATCTTGTATACATTCAAGTTTTCCGACACCATTGCTACCCACGCACCTCCAAATTATCACACTCCCACCACCATGTTTCACCGTTGAAATTAAGTTTTGTTTTCCATAGGCTGTCCAGGATCTTCTCCCAACAAGTTATCTACCTTCATTTTCTTATTAATATCTTTATTCCAAATAAACAAAATGTACTTTCATCGCAGAAAATAGTTCCTCGATAATATCTTCAGCTTCTTGGATCTACTTTCACCTCGTTGATGATATCACGTCTTTCTCTATCCGATAAGATTGAAGGGTGGCTAGTGCGAGGTTTAGAAACGTGAGCACCCGTTTCTTTGAAGTTATGTACAACTCTCTGCACAGACGAATATTGACGAACACTATCTTAGCACTTTGTCGTAGACTTTTGTGCTCTTTCAAAAATTTAACAATAATTTGTCGCTTCTACCCAATTACAAAAAATTATAGTAATATACTATTATTCACTTTATTTGAAGAGATATCGGTGTGGAAGGTATTTCGTAGCCCAGGCACCATATAGTGGCAGCCTCCTGATTTTTTTTTTCAGATTTTTCGTTCGTTTTTCGTTCCCATGCTCTGGCAGCGCCGAAGATAGGGCTGAGTGTATGGCCTATATTTGCTATGAAAATCTGAATCAATTACGCTCATTACTTAGAAATATTGAAGGATGGGGAATTAAGTCTTCCTGGTTAGATGTTCGGTTAGTAGAAAAACGTCCTTGGATCTTACTTTTTATGCCAGGGAGCTCCCAATGCCTGGAAATTTCTTCCTGATAACTATTCGTCAGCTTTTATCTCTATCTTCTCATCCTTCATCCATTTTACAACAATAATAGCCAGAACAATTGCAACTATTACAGAGACATTAAGCGAAATTTTTAGGAAGAACGATAATATCTACATTGCGTTCACCACTTTTCGCAACTAATATCGAATATTCTCCCATTAATCACTTTACGAAGTGTTAAATTATAGCAGCCACCAATCATAAGGCGACTTTCGCTGCTCTATGGAATCTATGGAAATAATGGAAATATAATAGTAGTGCAATGGAGAATAACACCACGAAAATTAATAGCCTTTGCGGCTCAAAACGACAGATGCCATTTATATGTGCTGTGTCGTATAGTGTACCCACCATACCTACGCGCTATCGTTGTCGGTGCCTGCCAATGTGTTGCAATTCCCCTCACGAATTTCTGAGAAGCTTGTACTCTTCTTCCAGTATTCAGGTCCACATAATTTTAGGATGATGCTCCACGGTGGCCATCCAGAGACAGTGGATTCTATTTCATGGTATAACCCTCAATATGTAGCCTATCTAGTGCCAATTCCGCTTTCTAGTCAACACACCACGGGTATCTAGCGCGATGTTCTTCATTTGTTATTGTCTCAGGCTAGAGTATCACGACAACAAGTCGCAGACTTTGCAATGGTCACTTTCGATGTGCTACTCCTATATAGAAGCTCCGGGAGAACGTCAGCGCGGAACAGAATCAACTTGATGTTAATGTTCTTGAATTTCGTCATGTGGGATATCAAATGAAAGGGCTCGATTAGTACTTTCGGACACTTTCTGATTCTTATATTGGGTGAAACGTAGGGAAGATAAGCCTCAAAATCTGTGTCCCAAAAAGTGAAACAAATGTCCTTCTCAGAACCTATCAAACCGCAAAATGTGAAATTTGACACCAGCTTGGGCCATAATGATAATGATAATAATAATCGTTGGATCAGGGCCTTGAAGTGTGTTAGAGCACTTCATTCAAGACCGTAACGGTACACTAGGAGGCAATGTGGTCAACATTGCGCTCGCCCGAGATTATTACCCTAATTTAACTCAGGTACTCATTCACAGCTGAGTCGACTGGTATCCGACGTCAAATCACGATACAAATTCCACTGCCACCAGTGAGATTTGAACCGCGATAATATAGGATATAATTAAGGAAAGTTCGAAAGCAATCCGACTATTATTAACAACGTTATAGAAGGTGAAAGTTCGATTCTAAGCCAAGTTCTGTTACGTCCCCCCTCTCCTATGCTTTTACGCTGTCTGGTTCACCACTGAAGTCCACAAAAAAATTCGTCAAAAACACACTGTGAGGAAAAAGTTCCAGTATTCTAGTGTTGAAGACTCACTGAAGCGCGGAAACCTCAAACCACATACACAACTTCCTCTAGCTACGATGGCCTTTTAAACCTTTTTTTGCCCAAAACTGGTCAGTCCATCTCCCTTCCCTTATCTCTTATTTCCAACCAAAGCCTCGAAGAGAATCATTTTCTCCACTTGTGGAAAAAGGCTCTCATCATCCCTATTCACAAAAGTGGCGATCGAACGTTTGCCGAAAATTACCGTTCCATTCTCCTCTTCTCCTGTTCCAAAATCATGGAAAGATATGTCAGCGATTAGCTGTTCGCCCACTTTGGCCACCACATAGTAAAAGAGCAACGCGGCTTTGTTAAGCGTAGGTTTACTGCCTTCAACCTGTTTGACCAACCAACCAACTTTGCCGCCAAATGTCTACATTCACGGAAAGAAGTACATACCATTTACACTGATTTCGCTAAAGCCTTCGATACTGCAAATTACAAGATACTTCTATCCAAACTCTCGTCTCTGAGTGTTCCCATACCACTCGTTTTATGGCTTGCTTCTTACTTTTCCAACTTATTCTACCGCGTCTCTTTTGACGGCTGCACTTCCCGCTCCTCCTCTCCCTCTTCTGACGCCCCACAGGGATCTATTCTGCGCCCTTTTTTATTTTTACTTTTTATCAAAAACCTTCCCTCCTCCTTACTTATCCCTGTTTGCTCTATGCCGACAACTTTAAGCTGTTTTGCGCTATATCGTCGCCTATGGACTGCCTTTCCCTTCAATCTAACCTAGACACTCTAGTTCGTTGTGTGATTCTATGCACTGCTAACTCACTGCACTCACTGCTAAATCCTCACCCACTTCTTTCTCCTACTCCCTTAACAAACATTCCTTATCATTCCTGAATTCTACTCAGGAAGTCACTTTCGACAATAAGCTCCGCTTTGGTACTTATTGCCTCAAAGTCACCAATCGAGCAGCAAAATTGTCAGGCTTTATACTTCGCTCCTCTTCTGATTTTTATCCTATCCAACCCTCCTTAGCTCTCTTAAATTCCCTCGTGAGGAATTCCCTCGAGTACTGCTCTGCGATCTTGTCACCTTCCCGTAACTGTGATTGTCTTGCCATTGAACATGTGCAACGCAAATTCACTCGTTTTCTCTTCTTTATGAAAAAGCTTCTTTTGTATGGACTACCTCTCCCGCCTCCGCTTTCTGAACCTCCCCTTCCTACAGCATCGCAGATCTTATCTGGATTTATGCACATTTGTTAAACTTTCCTCGGGTCTGATGGACTGCTCCGCCGATAACATCACCTGCCGTCCTGTGTCTAATAGCACAAATAGCGTAGAAATTTTTAACGTGCTCTTCGCAGAGCTCGAAGTCTGCTTCCATTCTCAAATTCCCAGGCTTTGCCGAAATTACAACGTACAAGAGTCTGGCACTTTTAATTTCTCTTCTTTAAGTAGTTTTAAGCATAAGATAAGATTATTGCTTTCTCTCCCTCCTGAGGACAATCAGTAATTGGAGTTGACTCTGTTTGTTGTCCGTTAAATAAATAAATAAATATAAATCGAAAGTAAGTCGAATCCTTTGAGAATCTACTGTATTGAACCCCTTGCAATACACTTTGAAAATTTGGTGGATATAGAGTACGTATTTCCGGGGGAGGTGCACATCGGCACTATATAACTTTTGTTTCTTATGCCACCCTCTACACTCACCCCAAATTTCACCTCAGTCGGTCTTGACTGAAAAAAATCGGAGGTTGCAAGCTTTAATGACTGGACTATCCCGCCTTTGCTAAACCCGGAGTCATCTGATTCAGGAAGGGAGCGAGCAGATGTCATTAGTTTAGCAAAAATGTTTGTCGTTCACTTTCTATGCGCTGTTTCATATAGTAATAATTAATACTTATTGTATAGATATAACCGTATCTCCAGATTTCGGACAGAACAGGAAAGGTGGAGTTAGCGTTGTTAATGCCCGAAGCAGGATCAAGTTCAGTGCCAGAGTTGCCAGAAACAAAACTTTTCAGATATATAAATGGATTGATGTCATCGATATTTGGCCTCAGTTTAGTTGATTTTTATGATTCAAATGGTGTTAATATGATGATCAAACGTGGAAACTAACCTACTCTGTGTCCTTTAAATGTTCGAGGTGTTTTTTCATTGAGAAGTCGGGGAGCATGTAGATATTCCTCCAATTATCCTACTCGAGATGCACTTCTTCGACAAAGATATTTTTGCTTCAGCGGATATTATACTATCAGGAATCGTGCTTCTTTACTTCTTCAGTCACTCATCATTGTGAACGAGAAACCTAAACATACGGCCACCTTAAAGTTCTTCCATGATGTAATATACTGATTTATGGCTGCTAATATCTCCTAGATGGGACGTAGCGCATCAACTACGCCTATGTGCCATCGTTGCCGATTCGCCGAAATGTGCTTCAACTCTCTCTCTAAGTTTTCCTACTACTACTTCTGGAGCTAGTGTTCCGAGCCAACACTGAGGAAAAATTGACATGTAAGCCAAGATGATGGTCACTTTCGAGGTCGATGTCAGCACCTCTTTTGTTAATTGCCTCCTTTTCCAATGTCTGAGCCATGTGTCGTGATCACCCATCATGATCACAATGCCATCTTTGGGAAATCACTCCTGAATTGCGTGTAATTGCTCAAAGAATGTCCCCTGTGTTAGGAATCTATGTTGTTTTATAGCTTACATACATAGACAATTGTGATGTCACTTTACCTGGACAGGAATCTTGTAGTCAGAAGTCTGTCAGAACCCGGCTGCCAGGGCAAGAGAGTACGCCTTGCGGCAACAGTTAGAAAGAGCCCGACACCGGATTCACATCTGGTACCATTCGGCTTTTCAAAGTACAAAAGCACACTGCTATAAGAAGAAGAAGAGAACTCTTCAGAGTCCCACTATTTCACTACGCTTACAATGTCCAGCGTATATCAATGGACTACCTGCTCAAGTTGGAGAAAGCGGGCAATCTGGGGCCCCTTGATGAATTCCCGAAACCGATCTTAAATCGTTTGCGATTACAAAAGGTAGTAGCTGTGAGGTCAGTGCCTATCAGTGATACGGAAAATTCGAAATATGTAGCCAGATACCTTACAAATTTCTATCCATGTAGTCGCCTTTCCGACTAGAAGTGTATATTTTGGGAGTATCTTTAAAACTCTGCTGTTAAGGCACTGGCGAAGAAAGAAACAATGTAGAGGAATTGTTTAGGATAGTGAGGGATCCTAAGTCCACATCCACTTGATGTTGGACCGGATCAAATGGAGAGCAACTTACCTCACTTGTTTTGGTCTACGGATTCCTTGTTAGGGTCATGGCACCCAAGCATTTAAAAATAAGAACTAACCTGCCCTGGACGAAACCGTTAGTACCTATTTTGAAATGTGGAAGAAATCTCACTTTTTTAGGCTGACGAAATGGAAAGTCGAAAATATTCGAAAGCAGAAAGCATATTGAAGATAACGTGCGTAAATGACCCAATCAAACTTTGGAACTGAGGGGTTAAATCAATTTGCTAACATCGAAAATACAAGAGGTAACTTAGAAAAGCGCATATATTCCTCGTGAACAACATATAGTACGCCCGATAGAAGTTAACAAACTAATCGCAGAGAAACATAGACTACACAAACTTTGAGAAAGAAATTTAAAGTTGGCCGGGGAAAAAAATAAATTTTCAGTCCAACAAGCTTAGCTAGTAAAGATAAGAACGAGGGTCGCTCCATTTTTTCTGACTCTCCAGCATAGCCCCAAAGCTGTGAAATGTTGAAGATGGAAAACCCACCTTCTACAGAAGAAGCAAGTGTAACAGGCATCGTTAACCACCCCCTTGCAGTAAAAACAGTCGTGTGACGGTGGTTTCCTGATTTTGTCCAGGCAACACCTAAAATTCCCACTGAGTAGTTTGTTTAGGTACAAATCAATCACGCACGTTTCTGATGATTTATACGGTTCGGGATTCGTTCTTGCTAGATTGGTACCATACAAGGAGTCTTCTTCTTATGAATGAGCGCCTCTGTTTTGTAGCGTGCACATCGATGGAAATTACTCCTGTGATAATCAATATCACTACAAAGCTCAGACTCGTAGAGAAGAACAGGCTGAAATATGCTCAGAAGCAAACGACGTTTTCTCGCTGTGGGAACTCTGGCATTAGCTTTGGGAAACTCACCTAATTCAATTTTTCCGACGTTCCATCTGATAGATATTCGTTTGCATGATTAGATTATTGGCAGTATATTCCTCCAGCGTAAAGGAATTCGTAGTAAAGCCATAATGCTTTGCAGTCATCTCTAAGTCTTGCTGAGCCATCTTCACACAAGGGCTCTAATGTTAAAATCACCCTGAACTTGGACTTTCCATTCCGCTGAAATGCGCAGATGGAGAAAAACGTTATTACTGAATTTACGGTATCTTTAACTCAGGTAGTATCAGTGTCAGATGTATCGAGATGCCAAGGTGGTGAGTCCCTAGCTCGATTACCTCTGAGAAACAACAAATTAGCTCTTTTCTTTCGTTCCATCTGCCTTGTTAATTTGTAAACAGTTACATTTCTGTTGATATTCGCTTGCTAGAGGTGGATCATGTTGCTCTGCAGCCTTTATCTGATGACTTGTGTCGCGTCTAACTAGGAATTTGAGCCCCATCTTCTTGCCACGTATTCTCTTGACTTTATGTCCAAGATCACCAGAACTCCGCCATGCTATTTACATAGTATGCTGGTCCCAAGCCCAGGTAAAGGAGGAGGGTTTGAGGCAACGTACTCTGTACTATCCTCAGTAAAACAAAAATAAAATGCTGAGATCAGGGAAAGAGATAAATAGAGTATAGTTGGATTTATTCTACTATGCAAAATCCTACCTGATCTCTCTTGGTGACAGGCCCCGCGACAGGTCGACCAAGAAAATGCATAGAATGTCGCTACAAACATGATGATCGGATTAAGTCAGAGGCCTCGGAGAAATTCTAGGGCGTCCACCTCAGTCGACGCGGCAGGACGGGCCCCGGTCCTGTCGAGAAATGGGCAAGGGTTCTTGACGCATGGACGGCGTCAGGACGTAAGCAAGTTAGTCCGCACACAACGAACAAAACAAATACGTGTCTGCACGCTAAATGTTGGTACCCTAACTGGAAAGACCGAGGAACTCGCAAGAGCCTTTCGGAAAAGGTGCATTGACATCTGCGCTCTGCAAGAAACCCGATGGTCTGGTGCCAAAAGCTGCGACATTGAACGCGAACGCGGTAAAAATGGCTACAAACTTCTCTATTTTGGTAACCCACACACTCAATATGGTGTTGGCATTGCCATCTCAGAGGGTTTCCGTGATGCCATTAAAGAAGTCGAACGATTTGATGATCGGCTGATGAAGCTCACCATTATATCAGCTGATCGCACTATTCACTTCTTCACCGCGTATGCACCACAGACAGGTCGACCTGATGCCGAGAAAGATGCCTTCTGGCAACTTCTCGATGAAAAGACTTGTCACGTGCCTGCTGATGATTACATAATCATTGCCGGCGACCTTAATGGTCATGTGGGTGAAAAGGCAGACGGTAACAGGTGCCATGGGGGAAAGGGGTTCGGAGCGCGCAATGAAGGTGGCGAACGTATAATCGATTTTGCGGACACCCATGACCTTGTACTTATGAATACATGGTTCATCAAACGATTGTCTCATCTTCCCACATTTTATAGTGGGAACAATAAAACGCAAATCGACTATATTCTCATAAGACGCCAACATTTTACCACTGTCACTGATTGCAAAGTCGTTCCCTATGAGACCATCGCACCTCAACATCGGCCGTTGATTGCTGTCTTGCGAATTAAGCCACCGATAAAACGGCGTGAGGAACGCACTGGCCCGCCGCGCATTAAATGGTGGCGATTTGGTGAGAAGAACGAAGAAACGGTCTCACTCATACGATTGCCAACCATTACGAATGTGGAAGAATCATGGAACCAAATGAAAGACACGATCCACAAAGCGGCCTCTGCAACCCTCGGGGTCACCAAGCCGGGTAAGCGGTACATCAACCGAGATACTTGGCTTTGGAATGATGATGTTGAAATGAGGGTCCGTGAAAAGAAACGCCTCTACCACAAATTTCTCGACGATAAAACGCCTGCTAATTGGCAAATTTATAAGAATGCCAACCGGGAAGCAAAGAAAGCGGTCGCTGTCACCCGAGCGAACCATTTCAAAAATCTTTACGATAAACTGGACACTCGGGATGGCGAGAGAGATCTGTACCGACTTGCTAAAAGCCGTGATGAACGCACACAGGATATCGAACACTTCTGTTGTGTTAATGACAAGAACGGTACTTTGCTTACCAACCGTCGAGCCACGACGGATAGATGGCGAGAATACTTCGAGCAGATTTCAACTGAAGAATTTGCTCATCCTCCACTTCCACAATCATTGCCGACATTTGGAGCAGTTCCACCAGTCAGCGCAACTGAAGTCGAGGAGGCAATAAAACAAATGAAATCGGGGAAAGCAACAGGACCTGACGACATCGCATCTGAGCTCTGGAAAGCAAAGAGCTGGGACCCAACACCGTGGCTCAGTGAATTCTTTAACCGGGTTATTCAGGAAGGAAGAACACCATCTGACTGGCAAGAAAGTACCACTGTTCCAAAATGGAAAAAGAAAGGTAGCCCAGCAGAATGTTCAAATTACCGTCCGATCCGGTTACTTTCCAATACCATGAAGATTTTTGAACGCATTCTTGACAACCGTATTCGCGAAATCGTTGAAATAACCGTGAATCAAGCCGGATTTGTCAAGAACTGCGGAACTACTGACGCAATACACACTGCGCGGTTATTCATGGAGAAACACCGTGAGAAGCATCGCCCTCTTTACATTGCCTTTCTGGATCTTGAGAAAGCGTTTGACCGTGTACCACACGAACTCATCTGGTATGCTTTACGACAGCACTTCGTGCCAGAAGAACTCGTGCGCTGCGTTCAATTGCTCTACCACGATCCGAAAAGTAAAGTTCGAAGTATGGCGGGTGTATTAAAACCGCTTCGTGTCTCTGTTGGAGTTCATCAAGGAAGTGCCCTCTCACCACTCCTCTTTGTCCTTGTTATGGACACCGTCACACGGGATATCCAACGTCCAGCGCCCTACACACTGCTTTATGCAGATGATGTTTTCCTAGCATCTGATAGCAAAAATGATCTCGAGCAACTTGTTCAAAAATGGAATGATCGCCTCATGCAACACGGTCTCAGATTGAATTTAAACAAAACTGAATTTTTGACGACCGATCCCCATGAAACAGGCACAATCACTGTCAGCGGCAGTGATCTGCCCAGAACTGAGCGATTTAAATACCTCGGGTCAACGTTATCAGCCAATGGAGAGCTGCGTTATGAAATTGCTTCACACATTAACGCAACCTGGATGAAGTGGCGTTCCACAACTGGTGTCCTTTGTGATCGACGTATCAACGAACGTCTCAAATCTAAAATTTACCGCAATGTCGTCCGTCCAGTCGCTCTCTATGGTTCTGAGTGTTGGCCGACCATAAAAGACAGTGAACGGCGTCTTGCGGTAATGGAGACGAAGATGCTACGTTGGACTAGTGGCGTCACACGTTTAGATCACATCCGAAATGAGGATATCCGCGATCGTTATGGGGTTGCACCGATCGTGGAAAAGTTGCGAGAGAGGCGTCTTCGATGGTATGGTCACGCAATTCGTGCAAACGAGAATTCACTTGCAAAGATTGGTCTGAACATCGAAGTCGATGGTAAACGACCAAAAGGCAGACCTAAGCAACGGTGGCTTGATACGCTGGACGGGGATTTGAAAGCCTCGAGATTGCACCCAGATCAGGCATTCGATAGAGCCAAATGGCGAAGCCGATCACGACGAGCCCGCTTGTGAACGGGACAAAGGCTGAAGAAAAAGAAGATGTCCAAGATCACCAGTATAATGTGTGCCTGTACTCCAGCAATGTGTCCATAGGTCCAGCATTAGACACAGGAAAGAAATCGTCTTTTCCCACTATCGAGTTTTGCTGGTTTCTCGGGGACGCAATATGTTCTTCCAGCATTTGCGTTTTTTGGACTCGCCTTGGTTTGTTTCATATCGCAGAATTTCTTTCGCAACTTCCTCGGCAACAAGTCGCCGCGTTTTAAGGGGGTCATCCCGTGTGTCGGCGGAATCGAATTTTTTTTTGGCATCAACTATATCTAGATATAGTGTAGAATATATGGGCAGTGATTTTTTGATATTCGGAGTAGCTCGGAAATTATAGTGTTAAACACGTGATAAGTAACGTGGCAGATTTATGTCGATCGCCGTAATAAAGCTCGTATTTACCATTCGAAATGACGTTCGAATGACTTCGCTAAAAGGACAAAAATTGAAGCCAAGGCTGTACATGTGTTTCTTCAAGAAACCTAAGGTTTATGGATTACGTATAGTAGATTAATGGTCAGTTAAGGTTTTATGTCTAAAAATCGCATTCTACTTTTTAAAAGCGTTTTTCGCGAAACTGCATGTTGAAAATCGGCTGCCACTATCCAACGAAATTCTTTGAAATTTTCAGGACTTATTTAGAACATATTTCTACGGTCCGCAAAATAGGATAGATGCGATTCGTACAGTAGTTTTTTTTTATTCATTGAAGAAGCTGTAAAAAAACACAAAAATTCACGAAAAAAAGTTTAAGACGTCACCAAAAATGTAGTTTTTAATATTTTTTAATAATCCTAGTTTGCGGACTGTAGTTAAGTCTATACGTTAAAATGCCGTTTACTTTTTTTTCTTTAAAATGATCGCAGCGCCCTCTAGCGTCGCAGCAGAAAAACATCTTTTTTTGGAAATGAATGTATAAATTGCTCTGTATTTCAATAACGAACTATGCGATCGGCGACGTACTATAGACGCTCAAGACATTAATAAATCTGTGGTGAAAAATTCGTATTTGTATCTTTATCCAGTTCTTCACAAAAAATTTCGAAAAAAGCCAAAAAAAAAACGGACTTCACACGGGATGACCCCCTTAAGGAGCTAGGCGCTGCACTAACGGTATCTTCCTGTTACTCTCACACTGGGGCTAAATGTATCGTAGAGTATTTTCTGATAAGACATTACAAGGAGCCTTATCATGTTGTAACAAATAATCCACGCAGTAGCAGCAAATACGCACCTCGCCAGTCGTCGCAATTGTGGTTCGAAAAGTTGCTTTTGAAAAGTTTAAACGTATCCTGAATTGTAAAAATGCAGCTGGTGTTCTGAAGGGCAGTGTTTTGGGTTAATACTGCAACATAGTAGATGCTCCTTGGCAAATAAAGATTTGCATAGGAACTTGCGAATACCAATAATTAAGGCAAATATCTTGAGCCTGTCGAAACCACTGAAATCAGTTATGCCGCAAAATGGGTTCCATAATAAAGGCAATCAAAGTACTAGGGTTGATCACAGTGTCATTCCCTTACGAATGTGAACCCTAGATATGTAAAGAATGCTACTTTAGGAGGAAAATTTCAGTTGCAGCTTAGCGAAGGGTGGTTTTAGTGAGTAACATCTCAGGGCATGTCAAAAGTGGGGGTCGTCTTTTGAAAATTTTCAGCTTTTTAAAGAAAAAAACGCAGTTTCACGACTTCTACGCACGCACGTCATCCTGGCCTCCTTAACTGCTTGAGGTATTGAAGTTATAATGACAGTGTCATCTGTTGAGCTGCATCTGCTTTTCAGGAGTTTTTGCTTAAGTTAGCTGGATAACCTTTAACTGTTGGCCCTATAGGAAACTTATCTTAGGGTTTGAGTCTTCTCTGTGAGAAGCATCGAAGGTGACTCTGTGAAATTACTTCACTCACTTTAGGCTGTTAAATTATCCTTTCAGACCAGAAAATATGGAGGGTAGGAAACAATATAGATAAGAAGCTGTCGGCAGTAAGTACCTACCAATCCTACAGCAGATAGCTCAAATTAAACTGTCTATATGAGTTTCCGGCTTAGCACCACTCTTGCTTATTTTTTGAACGGAGAACATCAGCTAAATTTCAGCTCAGTCTTTTAAGAATCTCTGCTTTAACGGGTACACCAGAGAGGTCCAATCTATTTCTGAAGTCCTTTTTGGAAAAAAGCAAAGTAGGCATTTACAGCGTATTCATTTGGTATCAAATGCAGAAAAAGAGTTGACAATACATTTGCAGTACAACATTCGGAGTTATTGCATAGAATCCAAATGTTTCGAGCGCCAACAATTGATGAAGTTGAATTTCATGTTATCTAAGTACTGGACTGTTCTGCGGTATCTGGTAGGTTAAAATAAATTGTGGTAAACACTTGGTCCATTCCATGCCAGAAGAACGAACCATTCCAGACTTGGAATTAGACAATTCTATTATTCATCCATGAGTTGGCAAAAAAGTGGCGGAATGACTTTAATAACTGCCCGCTCCATACGTTAATCCATAAATAGACTAGCATCTCGCATCTTTAACACTCAGGTGATGCGCACACCTGGCCTGATAGATAGGTTCCCGGCAGATTCAACCGCTAATGAATAATTACGTTGCGCGGCTCGGATGGAAAGCTCATTTACCTTTGCCGTGATTCATTTTTTATTCATCTCTTTCGTTCGCGCTCGCCTCTTGTTTCCTGCCTGGCCATGGATCATTTTTAATTTCAAGAATAATTTCGCTTTATCGGCTCCGAAATTAATTTGTACTAATGCTTATCATATTTTGTACGGGTCGATGAAAGAGTTTGATTAATCTGTGTCTAAGTACACGATAAACCACTTCCAAACTAATGGGCCATAATGGAGGCAGGTTTTTGCCGAGCTCGATTGAAATATTTCGGAATGTTTTGGAAAACCTCAACTCTCAAACCAATTTCTTCCTTGCTTAGTTGAAATAGTGATTTACCATTCGCTGATGAAATGGTTTTAGGTAAAGCACTAACTGAAGCTAAAGAATTCCCATGAATGAAGCTCAATCCTCAGAGCAGAAAATTAAGGTTTAACATAATCGGACCCATTTTATGGCCGCACAAATCGTTACATTTTTATTCGGTCTGTGAAATGTACTTTATTACGTTCTCCTTAATTTTTATAATCTTAACCGTCAAGAGTGGTAATGGATTTAATTATCCACTTTTGGAATGGATCGGTCACTTCGGAAATTTAATAGCTCATTTGCTGAAGGCTGAATGGGTTGAGGAAACATTGAATTTGTTGCAGTTGTCAAGGCGTGATCTTTGCAGGCACCATTTTGAAGACCCCATTCGTCCTAAGCGACCATTTCTCTTAGTTCTAGGCTAGGTTTCACATTCCATACTCATATTATTTTATTTACTAAGATCGACATGATTTATTGTTTCGTCGCTAAAAATCGATTACCATTTTGGAGGTTAAAGAGTAGAGTAGAATTGAAATACTCTCTAATTTGTGTGAAACAAAACTTTATTGAAATCGATTGTTCGTCTGTCTCGCATACCCGATTTACTCGAAAACGGCTGAACCTATTAGCATGAAATTTGCAAACAATATACGGTCAGCGAATCTCTTTACATATAGAGGCGTTATTTTCTGTTGAGTCCAAGGGAGGTCTCTCAATACATGCGAAAGTAGGGTGCGAAATCTCTTTCACAGAATATGGCCATGTGAGATATCCAATGAAAGGGCTCAATTAAAATTTTCGCCTTGCGGAGCCTTCAAACCAGGGAATTCTTTTCACCAACGGAAGGGGAGAGGAGGAAGGGAGCTGTCAGTTCAAGGAACCTCCTGCCATCCGGCTTCTCCACCGGTCGAGCTCTATCTTCTTTGCAACGAGAAGGACCCGAACGCAATGGGCAACACGGCTCCACCTGTCAGCACTTCTCAGCATCTCCTCGGCAATATCGTCTGGAGAGAGATCCACTGTGTTTAAGAAACAAACTGCCAATTTTCGAATACTATACATATATATGCACGTATATAAATTGATCGTACCCATATTTTCGATTTATCTTCTTCTTTTTCTTCAGCCTTTGCCCCGTTCAAAAGCGGGGTCGGCATACATATGTACATATATAGTACGTATATTGAATGTGACTGGTATATATATACAAATATATTTATCTGAACTAGGCACTACCCGCAAACTGCATTAGCACATATATACTATATACTTATATACACATATGTCTGTTTGGATTAATTGATTTTCATATACAAATCACTAACAAAATGAAACAAAATAATTCTTTGTGATAATATGAGCCCACTTCTTTGTGGTATTGGCGAATTGATATGTGATGATGACGTCAAACACGTTGTAGAATTCAGGAAATTCACAAAAAATGAGAAAGTTTCAGCCCCTATAAGTTTGTTAATAATATCCCTTACAACCATGTCAAATTTCGTACTTCTGGGATGGACATAAGGGGGGTTGTCGGGTAAATTTCTAAAATGTGGAAATATACTGTTATTAACTGTATTTGTACAGATATCGGAACCGGATGTATTTTGAGGCCTAAATTTCGTAGAGACGCACTACTGTGTTTTTTTTTTGCAGATTTTTCAGTTGTATAGGTTCTGACGATGAGATCTGTTATACTTTTTGGAGGTCATATTCTGAGCCGCCACTCTCCTATATTTCACCCAATATCGAATATGGAACCAGTTTCTAAAAGTACTAATTGAGTCCTTCCATTCACATATATGGGGAGCCCCTTCCCCCATTAAACTTAACACAAAATGGCGCCAGGTAAGACTGAAAACCTCCATGCCCACTTAAGAACTGGGTAAGGAAATAGTCAGTCTCTTAGTTGCCGTTCTTCACGAGCAACCCCCTCCCTTGGCTCTTATCTCTTGTGCTTGTATATGGCTTGACGCTCCTTATCAAGAGGGGCAACGGGGATCATTTCCGCGATCATCATCATGGCCGGTTCATAGACAGTGTGGTACGCAGACGCCACGCACAAAGCTCCCCGTCTCTGTACTTGCGCGAGACGCTTACGATATACCTACTTGCCAAGAGCGTCAGCCCATACCTCTACATCGTAGAGCAGGACAGACTGCGTTGTACTCATCAGCAGACGTTGCCTGCAAGACGTAGGACCCCTGATATTTGTCATTAGCCTACTTAATGTCCAAACTCCACAAACTCCAGCTGCAACCTTGTTCGTTTTGCTCAAAAAAGCTCATCTTGAGTTAAGGGTCAGCCCGAGGTACTTTACCGCTGGTTTTGACTCGATTATCGACTTGCCGAACGATATGGGACGCATGGTTGGAATTCTCTTTTTAGTCAGGATGGCTAGTTCCAGTGCAAGGTTGAAACCATGAGTAGTCATCTATCCACTTACCCGTCGCATCAATATGCCGAGTCTGCGTTGCGGCTGTTTGACAGTGCGTCCAGCAATAAGTGCCGTGACACCAACTGCATAACCGGCCAGGCACGATTCTTCTGGCATGTCAAATTTAAGTAGACTATATGCAACCCCCGCGGTGACCCCCATCCTACTCTGACCCTCTAGCGTCTCATAGGCCAGGGAGTGGTTCCTCAGATAGTCCCTGAATATCCGTAAGAGATAGTTCGGTACGTGGAAAGTATTGTCTAGTGTACCTAGAATGTCTTTCCATCTTATGGAATTAAAGGCGTTTCTGATGTCAAGCGTTACGAGGACCATCATTCATCGAGTTCGGCGGCTATGTGCCTCCGCTCGTCGAACGGAGGCCACGACTGGCATGACAGTATCAACTGTGGATCTCCCTGCTCTAAACCCGAGCTGCCGTGGAGATAAGTATTTGGCAGCGAGTATCGTACTTCTGATGAGCTTTTCGAGCACTTTTCCAACAGTGTCAAACATACACAGGGGGCGGTATGAAGACAACTCGGGGTCGCCTTCCCCAAGCGTTGAATGCGCTGAGCAATAGGGCTGGCCGGTGTTGGAATACCAGTTTGTATACCTCTGCTGGAATAACATTGGACCGCCGGCGACATCATCCCATACGGATTGCGCATTGAACGGTACCCTTACAATGCGGTTTCCGTAGAGCCCCGATTTTGTGGGTTACCAGTTTGTAACCGAGTCCCCACGCATCCCCATTAACCTCCTTCCGGTCACTTAGACGTTGTGTTCAGCAGCGGAGTCTGTGACACTTCTTCCGGAGATCTGCAATTTCCACCGTCCACTAATATATAGAAGGTTTGCCACGTTTCGATGCCCTCCCGGGCATGGAGGCTCCGCAGGCCGTCGTTATCAGGTTCTTAACTGAATTTACGACAGTGCGGCCCCACTTATTGCAAGAGTTTCGACAAACCTCCCGGTGTTCACTTTCTCAACGTTCAAGGGTGGCGCACACCGAGGGTTTGTGTCCACCACTTTGAAGGCATTGTATTGATGGTCGCTTGCCGAGAAGTCTTCCAGAACCCAGCGACACCAGTGACTCCGACGCGAAGATTACGTCTGGAATGCACCGGAACGTTGGGATGGATCCGGTGTTTAGAACTACCATTCCTGTTCTCGCCGCCATTTCGAGAGTTCGTTTCCCTCTGGAATCTGTGTGAGGCATGCCCCATTCAAGTGCGCTGGCAATGAATTTACCCCCGACCAGGATCCGCCCATCTTTACCTAAGATAGCTTCCTCCAAAGCATCAAGCCTGCGTCGAAAGTCTGGCATCGTCTCATTCGATGTAAGATAAACAATGGAAAACGTTATCCCTGAACACCGAATACGGCCTTGGTTAAGAACCCTAAGAAGGGTGCCGTTTCGAACCCATATGGCAGCGGTACTTGATATGTCAGGGTGCCATGAAGATGGGTCCTTGTTTCGGTACTGCTCACTGATGAGCACTAAATCAGCTTGGAACTCCGCAGCGAACTGCGCTAGCAACTTGTAAGCGGTTGCACTCTGGTGCATATTAATTTCTAGGATGTGAATGATGTTGACCACGTCCTAGGTCTTTCCATTCCACTCTGAAGACTGGACACTGCCCCGAGCCTGCAGTGTGCGCAACGTTCTCGTCAGATGCGCCGCGGTCCCTGCATAGGACGCAGCTTTCCTTTTCATTGAAGATATTCGCTTTATGCCGCATTTACGCATGTTGCCTTTCTGTCAGGTCCCCGACAGATTGTAGACATGTGCCCATAGTCCAAACATCAGTAACATTTGGTAGGGTCGGCCCGGATTCGCATCCTACACAATACTGAACCAATTTTACAAGCTGTTTACAAGCTTCTTCGCGTATTGTTCGGCAACTTCCACCACAGCGAGTTTTTAGCCCCGGGAGTTCGCAGAAGTGATACCAATCCGGACATTGGTTACTTCTGGACATTCGCAATTGATGGTCTCTGCTACCTCGTTCTTTTCTGTGAGGCAGCCAAGATTCCGGATTTCCAAAGGACACGTGGGTTTCAGGCTGGAAACCAAAGCGTTCTCTCCCAGAACCCCCTTGACTGCATCACAGAACGTAACTTTATTTGTTGCCCTCGGGGCTAGTTTGATTAGGAATCCACCACCCTTCGTTTCATGAATGGAAGACATTCCTGTTCCGGTATCTTCGGGTTTGATCTTGTAACGGATTTCACTGAGGAGTTCCGCAAAAATCTTGCCTGCCTTCGAGTAGTAGTGTAGTAGTAGTGCAGTGCATTTCCTAATAAGCCTTTCGTCTTCAGCTTGCGCCAGAATAGTCGACACACCTACCACTTGATTTATATTCGAAACAATTTGGTTAGTTTCGGCAGTTTCCACTGTGACTCTTTCCGCAACTACAACACTGCGTGGTACTGTCTGGGTTCCCGTCTCCGTTGCAGGTACCGTATCACTTCGCGAGTCCTTCCCTCCGTCTGCACATCCCGATGTCTCGTAGGGTATTTGAGTCCTTGCTGTGTCTTTCGAAGTGGCAAACGGCTCCTCCCAATATTCTTACGTCCGACAAACACTTACCGAGTGCACCATTGGAAAAATCGACTTTGGAAAATCTCTCGAAGGTCCCTCAAGGGGGGTAAATCAGCGACAAGGCCTAGGCACAGACAGAAGAACTGCGACTGAATCGCTAGTTTATTTAGCAATGAGTTTTATTAGCGCTGCTTTCAATGTATCGACTCCCAAAAGGGAACTGAACCCCGGGAAATTACCTGTGTACTGGTAGGCGGCTAAAATCGCAAAGGTAGAAAGGAACTGCCTCAGACTTCAGCAAATTACTCAGTGTGCCAAGGCCAAGACAAGGTAACCCTTAGATCCGTAGAATATAAGGGAGGGAAAAAGGAACGCCACCACAAAATCATCAGGCAGGATACACGCCGCTGACAGGAGCTAATCGACGACGCTAACCGAGAGCCGTGGTACCTCGAGTATAAACATGTTGCAAAAACATTCGGTGCCATTCATCACCCTGTTTCATGGAAGCAGCGAAAATGGAAAAAATCGTGTAGGCTCTTTTTTCTGTACACCCCATCCGAGCTGACACATTTGATGAGGGAATGAGTAGTGATGAATGCCCACTCTTCACTGCAAAGGAATGAGAGGAGACGGTCCTATCCATGAAGGACAGAAAAACACCAGGACCGGATGGTATCCCCAGTGAAGTGGTGAAACTTGCATCTAAATACAAGCCTAAATTACTATTCAGGCAACTCCGAGGCGCCGTCAGCGTGTTGTTCTCTCAGTATGTTGGACTTAACGGAGTAGCTCATCAAGCCAGGACTACTGACGCAATACGTGCTGCGGTGAAGTACTCACCAACAAAATAGGTTACCTTTTGCGGATGTTGAGAGGCTATTTAAGGAACTGTGCTCTTCTCCGCGAGTCTCGGGGAGGACAGCATAGAATGAATGTTCAATTAGGGGCGGTTCAGGGATTTGTTCTTGGCCCGGACCTTTGGAACGTCTCTAGATGAATCGTATGAATCGTATCTGGTGGAATATGCGGATTATGTTGGGGCACTAGTTACCGTACGCACGGTTGAGCAAGCTCAGCGCACATTGGGCACATGGCTCCCGAGAATACCGAAGTCGTTGTCCTGACCAAAGAGAGAATTCCCAGAATCCTCCCTATTTCCTTGAACTTTTCGAAGCGGGCTTCTTCGAGCAGATCGACAACATGAAAGACCATAGACGAGGGACTCTGCGAGTTATGTCCCCCGATCGGACCATCTTGGAGCCAGCAAAAATTTTCATAGCAGGAGTTGTTTCGATCGCTCTCCTTGCTGCTGAGCTGGGGTTCATATACCTTAGAAAAGGCAAGGGAAACAGGGAAGCCGTCGTTTGTGAAGAGAAAGCCCGCACTCTCTGCGTGTAAAGCAATCATGAGAAATGTGCATAGGAAGTTTCCCACATAAGATAAACACAAAACCTTTCCACCCGAAACGTCCAGCTTCCGGTTTCTGACTTTCTTATAGCTTTATGTATATTGGTCATCGGTCGGGAAACTGGAACCTAGACGCTTCAGGTATAAAAGGTTTTGTGTTTCCCTATGTTAGGAATGATGATGATGAGTGCATGACAGTTCCGTGTACATAGTGCCCTCTATTTTTTAAAAAGCCATTTACACAAACAACTTGATCTGGAAAGTATTGTATTCATAATAGTTAACCTTATTATGCTTTATACTAGCAGTTCAAAATTATTAGCAAAGGTGAAGAAGCTAATCTATAACAAACACAAACAAGTCGGGTATACGGGTTTTGTATTTATCTTATATGAGGATATATACATATATATACGCGCCTACCTTGAATATTTCCACTTTACTGCTTTCACCAAAGACTACATATGTACATACACTGGCACAAAAGTTGAACACCGCTGGTACTAGCTTAGATATACATCCATCTGGATGGAACACGCCCCTACAATGGAGACCGCAGGGTCGGAGGAGGATACCTTCTAAGAAGCAGTTGAGCAACAGTCAAGTGTGGACCTAGCCCGTATTCACGCGATATGTCGGTTTCCATAGCTTACATAGGGATACCAATGATAACGGGCTGTGGATTATTCAGTTGGCAGTATCATTGTTGGAAGTACCTGGTTTGCGCGGAAAGCCGTGCACAAACATACATGGACTACTTTCAAGCAAATTGACCACATGCTGATTGAACGCCGCCATCTCTCAGCCTTGATGAAGGTCAGAATATAAAGGGGAGCCAGTATAGGTTCGGATCATTATCTCGAGTCATAACAACGCCTATGGTCCCTTCTGACAATCAGGTGAGAGTGAGTACTGATAGCCCCATACGCCCAGAACCTCATTCGCCCACACCAAAGAGACTTCACTCCATGCAAATCAGTAATAGATAAGATTTTCTCTCTATGACAAGCGATGGAAAAACTGTTGGTATATGGACATCAGTTGCACCATCTTTTCATCAACTTTAAAACCGCCTATGATAACATAGCCAGGGTAAAACTGAACACGGTCATGAGAGGATTCGGTATCTTGACGAAATTGATAAGACTGGTTAGGCTGAACCTGACCAATGTTCGAGGCTGGATAAAAGCAGCAGAATCACTCTCGAGACCATTCGACATCAATAACGGTGGTAGACAAGGGGATGCCCCATCATGCATGCCCTTTAACCTGACCCTGGAAAAAGTGATCCGTAATGCTGAGGTAAATGCAAGGGGCACTACCCTCTTTAAGTCCACCCAACTACTGACTTATGCTGACGATATCGACATCATGGGAAGAACGACCCGAGATGTACAAACTGCCTTCAACCAGATCGAGCAGGCGGCGCCAGATCTTGGGCTGCACATCAAGGAAGGCCAGACAAAATATATGGTGGCAAAGTCAGCACCAAAAACCAACCAGCTAATAACATCAAACCGCACTGGTCAAACGGGAATAATAGAGATAGGAGACTTTGAGATCGTTGATAATTTCTCCTATCTAGGGTCGAAAATCACAATGGATAACAGCTATGAGGACGAAATCCGTGCACGGTTGTTCAGAACCTATTCCAGGTTACAAAAACTCTTCCACTCGAAACGTCTCACCATAGGGTCAAACCTTTTACTGTACGAGACAATGATCTTGCCAGTCCTCATGTGTTCCTCGGAGACATGAGTTCTTAACAAGAAAAATTGCGAACTCTTGACCGCTTTCGAGAGAAAAATCCTCTCCCTACATGAGGTTGGACGATTCCGTATCAGTGAAATCTATGGGCGATACTATGACCGTCAGGATGTGGATAAAATTCGGCTCAATAGATTGCGGTGGACGGGTCACTTAATCCGTATGGATGAGGATGATCCAGCTCGTAAAGTCTATAAGGGCAACATCTATGGTAGAAAAAGAAGACGAGGCAGACCCCGCCAGAGATGAAACGATGGAGTCGACCAGGGCACCAGACAGCTTTTAGGGATATCGAATTGGTGGACCTCGGCGCAAAACCGGGATGTCTGGAGTTCCTTATTAAGGCAGGCCTAAACCGTATACTGATTGTTGCCCCGTTGATGATGATGATTCTTACAAATTTACCAATTGGCGAGCTTTTTATGGCCGAGAAACTTGTGGTAGAGGCGTTTCTTTTCTCGGGCCTTCATTTCAACATCGTCATTGCAGAGTCAAGTATCTTGGCTGATGAACCGTTTACTTGCCTCGTTGCCTCCAAGGGTTGCAGAGGCCACTTTGCGGATCGTTTCTTTAATTTGGTTCCACGATTCTTTCATATTCGTAATTGTTGGTAATCGGGTAAGTGAGGTCATCTCTTCTTTCTTCTCATGAAATCGCCACCATTTAATGTACTGCGGGACAGTGCCTTCCTCACGCTGCTTTATCGGTGTCTTGATTAGCAAGACTGCAATTAACGGTCGATGCTGAAATACGATGGTCTTATAGGTAACGGTAGGTAACGGTGATAAAATGAAGGTCATGGGTGTCCGCAAAATCGATTATATCCTTGCCACCATCATTGCGTGCTCCAAACCCATTTCACCAATGGCACCTGTTACCATCTGCCTTTTCATCCACATGATCATTAAGGTCACTGCAATGACGATGTACTCATCAGCAGGCACGTTGCAGCCTTTTGCATTGAGAAATTGCCAGAAGGCATCTTTCTCGGCATCAGGTCGACCTGTTCGTGGTGTGTACGCGATCAGCTGATATAATGGTGAGCTTCATCAGTGGATTATCAAATCGTTCAACTTCTTTATTGGCACGCCCAAAGATGGCAATCCCAGCACCGTACTGAGTGTGTGGGCTACTAAAATAGAGAAGTTTATAGCCATTTTTACCACCTTCACGTTCTATTTTTTCGTTTTTGGCACCATACCATCGCCTTTGCCGAAGTTCCTCGGTCTTTCCAGTCAGGGTGCTGAGGAAAGCCGTTCCACCTTTTACAAGGGGAAAAGGTGTGTTCAGCGTCGTTCGCTATTCTATTGCAGAACACACAATCAGGAGAACCCTCTTCTTCCCAATCTTGTGCAAGTAAAACTGAAAACCTTCATGAACACTTAGAAGTTTGGGTAAGGAAGTGCAATCCGTTGAGCCACGGATATAAATTTTCGATTAGGTGCGCATTCCATCTGCCTCTTGGCTCATTTTGGCAAGAGGGTTGCCACTCGGTAAGGGTGCTTTGACGTTCTTCAAGGGCAATCACCTCCCCCACCAATGTGGTCTGCATAACCGACCAGGCCCGATTCTTCTGGCACGTCGTCTCAGCAGACTATCGTAGTGGGCGTTCCAGAGGTACGGCCTTCAAGGTTAGTACTTTTATCGCTTAACCACATATTGTGCCAGTAAAATATTTTCTTCGATGACTGTATCGAAAGCCCCCGGAATGCTTTCTTTCTCCAGCTTGAGCGAGAAGTCCAGCGATTTTCTTCAAAAGTATTTCAAAGTAACCACTGGCTGAGTTACCTTCTCTGCATGTTCTCCGGAAGACCTGGAGAGCGCTGGAGTACATTTTGTTAAACCGACAACAGTGGCACCAGGGCATGGTGGCGTCTTTATCACAAAAGTTTGGAAAGAGGAGACGAACAGAGGAACATGTCAACATGTCAATTATTCTCGTTAATTATGATGTCAGCATCTTATTTGCATGGTAACTTTGAATTGCTATAACTTTGATACTAATAGGATGTTATTCTGATTTTGATCACAATCTTTGACTTGAATTATACTAAGCGATATTATAATTTCTAGGTGTTTACTTCTGAAGATAATTTTCAATTATAATAAATTTATTTAATAGCGAAATAGAAGACGAAAAAAACAAAGATCAGTTCGCCGCCGCGGTTGGGAACAGAAGAGACCGACTTATTTCCATGCGGTCCTTACTGTCCCAACCAACGGCATTTTTCCACCGCTAATTCTCCACTCCCGTGGTGCGTTCAGAAAATGAGTGAGTGGAGAGTTCCGCGCCATCTACCCGTCCGCATCCGCAACATTCGAAATAAATTTCGAATGCTGCAGATCCTGCCGCGCCACATCACTCCGCCCCCAGACGAAACCTAGGGGGTTTCGGCGACGGATCCCGGAACTTCATTCGCCGTTAGTCCACAAAGCGGACACGACGCTGCTTCGGGGCGCACACGGCCACGCTGGCCGTTAAAGCCGCTATCTCGCGCCGTAAGTCGCTCACCACATCCGACTGTGGTTGAACGGCCGCTATGGTTGGGCGAACGTACACCTCCTGTACCTGGTCAGCCGTCGCTGCCAGTTCCTCCAAGGAACCGGAAACGCAAGCTAGTATCGCCTGGGTGCCCTCCGGAAGCCGTCGCAGCCAGAGCGACTTGATCAGGTCGTCGCCAATCTTGCTCCCACCCAATTGCCTCATTTCGCGAAGCAATTGGCTGGGAGTTCGATCACCCAACGTTAAACCCGCCAGCAAGTGGTCTAATTTTGCCGATTCGCTTGCCGACAGGCGCCTGATCAACTCACTCTTGAGCTGAGTGTATGATGCCGACACCATAAGAATGGACTCTTCGTCCAGGCCGACCACCGCGTAGTTGAAGCGGGTCGCGTGCGATGTGATGCCGGACATTTGGAACTGCGCTTCCAAATGCACGAACCACAGCTCCGGGTTCCGCCTCCAAAACGGAGGAACGCGTACGGCGAGGGCGGTCACTTGCGGGTCCGATGGGCCTGCCGCGTCTTTGCTGTCAAACGACATCTTGTTTAACGAAAAGTACGAGTTGTATTGCAGACGCGGTGAATTTATACGAAACGCGGTGAATTTTACTCCGACACGGCAGGCCGCACCCACAAATGCACGCACAGACAGAGAAAATTACGACCGAAGCGGACGCTCTCCAGCGCAGACCAAAAACACCACCAAGGAAATGGAGAACCCGCGATGCGAAACACCTAACGCCGTCTCTTGCAGCGATTTTCAATTATTATTATCACAGCGATTTTCAATTATTATTAATAATATAAATAACAATTAGTGCAAATTTTATAAGAAAGTTTATTCGAAGTGCCTGCCTGTGCCCGTTGTAGAGTCCTGATGGGTTGCGATGCGGCGTTGTTTACGTCGTCAGCTTGTAGCGCTGATGGGTTGCGATGCGGCGTTGTTTACGTCGTCAGCTCGTAGCGCTATTTATCTATTTACCGTTTGTATCACATAGAAGACGTGGCTTGATTTCGAAGTGCCTTTCATAAGAATTTTCAAATCGGCAAGCAACTGTTCATCGGGCGGGGTGGGCCACTGGCCGGGGTTCGGCGCAGCGTATCCGTAGGCGCTTCGTCGGCTGCAAGGAAGCAAGAGTTCCGGAATGCGTTGGCTCAGCTGAATTTTGCGCTTTCCACACACACGTAAATCACTCACGCACCCACTGAAAGAAGGAATCGAGACGACTTCCACCTTCCGTTCTGTCAAAGTTTCCTACTTGATATCCACGAGGATGTCGATGGCGGAATCACCAGACTTGAGGCCGTTGCTGCGGTGGCGATGTCTGTGGCGGCAGCGCTTATGCGGGCTCTAGTGTCGGGGTCACCACTATTCTGTTTTTGATCACAATCTTTGACTTGAATTATACTAAGCGATATTATAATTTCTAGGTGTTTACTTCTGAAGATAATTTTCAATTATAATAAATTTATTTAATAGCCAAATAGAAGAAGAAAAAAACAAAGATCAGTTCGCCGCCGCGGTTGGGAACAGAAGAGACCGACTTATTTCCATGCGGTCCTTACTGTCCCAACCAACGGCATTTTTCCACCGCTAATTCTCCACTCCCGTGGTGCGTTCAGAAAATGAGTGAGTGGAGAGTTCCGCACATTTCTGCAGATCCTGCCGCGCCACAATGTCAACGAAAATGAACATGCGTATGCATGATAGTGTCGTCTATGCTGATGCAAAAGTTGGTATTCCTAGGATGAGGTCAAGGAGGGTTTTTTAAGGTTATTTGAGCAAATATCGAAATAGAACATATTTTGAGGCCTAGGTTTCATATAAGCGTGCCGCCCTCATTTTTTTCCAATTTTTGGGTTGGGTAGTTTCCGAAAATGAGTCCTGTCTTACTACATATTTCGACTTCTGCGTCACGCACTTTACCATTCACGTCAAAACTAATATCAGTTTTGGAATACTAATTGAGACCTTTCGTTTGATACCGTTGTTTTACACAAAACCTTAAAAATAGGAAAGGACTTTTAAGTCTCTTTCTGATGTGCGTTATCTTCTATACCGTAACGAGAGGGGCTTTAGTGTACTCCGAATGCTTACTGCTGTTTGCAATGTGCCGAAGGATTGCAAAATTATTTCAACTTGGACGGGATTGGCCCAAGTTAGCTGTTAAGGTTTGTAAAAGGGTAATATTTGGAAAAAAATTACCTAGAATCCAAATACACGAGGGCATCTCTCATTTATCAACGTTACAACGTTTATACCCAACGAAACGGAATGTGAATATTTAAATCCACATTTAATTGGTTTCGTACGTGGTGAAGCTTCACTGCGGGGTTTTGATTAATGCATCTGTGCAAAGATGATGGTCGGTTAAGGTACGAGGAAATATGCGAGTCATTACATTCGACAGGACTATTCACTTAATTTAGCTTCTGGACGTGAAGGAGGCATTCGGTAATCAATTTTAATAACGTTTCTTGCAATAATTGTATTCTCTGCGTACTTTCTTTGCATATTGCGTTATGACGGATGGCAACATGCGTGACATACACAGAGTGGGTGATCCTGCCAGCTAGTAATATGTGAAACTTGTTGTGGCGTACATGATGATTGGTCACAACTTTTGGCCTCCAAGACCCCTAGTTTTGATAAATCACTTTTTCCATTTGGCTGGTATGTAGTGTGAATAGTTTTTGAAAAATCGATTTTTTTTCGTTTTTTTGGATTCTATATACTTTGAGAAATTATATTCCACATTTTTATAAACAAATTAAAAAATGTGGAAGTTACAGCAATTTCACTGCACGTGCTTCGTCGACTCCGAGCAGGTGCCAGCCAGGGTACCGCAACAAGTGAACTATAACATAGAGTGATGTAAATACCTGCAGGCAAAGAAAGAGATACATAAGCCAGCTCTTAGTCTACAGCTATAGATATGTTAGAAGTATATTAAACCTGCTTTTGAAAAATTGGCCCCGGCGATTTATTTGAACATTGTTTGTTATAACACTCCTAGTTGAGTGTTCTATCCAAAGTGCTTGTTGCCAAACAAACGTTTGTAGATAAGGAGGTCATGAAATTGGGCAGGTTTACGTAAGGACAAATAACTCTGTCAAAATTCTGCCCAATTGGCTTCAGATCCTATAAAAACGCGGTACAAAAACTTGAACTGAAGATCAAAATTACCGAAAAAATTACTTGTATGTAATAAAACCTTGTTAAGGTAAATTCAATGTCTATCTGTCCGTCTGTTTGTCTGTCACACCGGATTTACTCGGAAGATAGTTGAACCTATGGTCGAAAGTTGGTGAGAACATGTGGTCTATAAGTCCCTTTACATGCAAAGTTTTTAGAAAAGGTTGTAAATTGTCATGCGAGAAACTGTTTGTTTGTTTCTTTGTTTCAGACGTGTGTACGTGTTTAAGATTAACTGTCCGCAATGGGGCGAGGGCTTTTTGGAGCACTTAACTTCTAGCGCCCTCTATATTTTTTTGAAAAATAAGAAAAAAAAGAGGAATTTTTTTTGGTGCTCTTGAAGGATAAAATAATATTTAGTAATGTAGTCAAAAGCTGAAAAAAAATGAATTCTGTGTAATTTTACCACTCATCGCTGTACTAGTACCTTAAACAGTATCAACAAATTCCGGATATGTCTCAATTAAGCTGCAACATTCTTATTAGTAAATGACCGCGAACCAGAAGACATCATCAATCACACAAAAACCCATACATTAAATTAATGTTCGGTACACTACAAACATATTACAACAATCATACTCAACAACTCAAGGCAGTAAATAATTCCATTGCTCCTGAAGCAAACCTAAAAACGCCTCCACAAGAATGTTTATCATCGCATCGGTTCCATACGATTTACGAATTTACAATGAACGCCGGATACCAAAATGAATTTTTCTGTTACTGTTCTGCCTTTGGTTTGTCAGAACCCTCTAAGGAGTTCACCCCCCTTGTGAGTTTGGAAAAAAACGATTTTTTTATTTCGTTTTTGTGAGTATAATTAACATATTTGAGAATAAGTCGATCCGAATAAAAATCCGTACCATATTCAACGACCTCCCATTCATATATTGATATAATATAAGCTCACTTTGTTGTGGTATTGACGAATTGATTTCCTTCAAACTTCCCGGAGTTATGTTTTGTTATCCCTTATCATGATCATCATCAACGGCGCAACAACCGGTATCCGGTCTAGGCCTGCCTTAATAAGGAACTCCAGACAGTTTAGCGCCGAGGTCCACCAATTCGATATCCCTAAAAGCTGCTTGGCGTCCTGACCTATGCCATCGGTCCATCTCAGCCAGGGTTTGCCTCGTCTTCTTTTTCTACCATAGATATTGCCCTTATAGACTTTCTGGGTTGAATCATCCTCATCCATACGGATTAAGTGATCCGCTCATCGTAACCTGTTGAGCCGGATTTTATTCACAACCGGACGGTCATGGTACCGCTCATAGATTTCGTCGTTATGTAGGATACGGAAACGTCGATCCTCATGTAGGAGGCCAAAAATTCTTCGGAGGATTCTTCTCTAGAACGCGGCCAAGAGTTCGCTATTCTTCTTGCTAAGAACCCAAGTCTCTGAGCAATACATGAGGACTGGCAAGATCATTGTCTTGTACAGTAAGAGCTTTAACCTTATGGTGAGACGTTTCAAGGGAAACAATTTTTGTAAACTGAAATAGGTTCTGTTCTCTGACAACAACCGTGCGCGGATTTCATCGTCGTGGCTGTTATCGGTTGTGATAGAATAGATAGGAGAAATTATTAACGGTCTCAAAGTTGTAGTCTCCTATCTTTATTCTTCCCGTTTGACCAGTGCGATTTAATGTTGTTGGTTGGTTCGTTTTCGGTGCTGACGTTGCCACCATATATTTTGTTTTGCCTTCATTGATGTGCAGCTCAAGATCTCGCGCCGCCTGCTCAATCTGGATGAAGGCAGTTTGTACGTCCCGGGTGGTTCTTCCCATGATGTCGATATCGTCAGCATAGGCTAGTAGTTGGGTGGACTTAAAGCGGGTCGTACCTCTTACATTTACCTCAGCATCATGGATCACTTTCTCGAGGGCCAAGTTAAAGAGAACGCATGATAGGGCATCCCCTTGTCGTAGACCGTTGTTGATGTCGAATGTCTTGAGAGTGATCCTGCTGCTTTTTATGTGGCCTCGCACATTGGTTAAGGTCAGTCTTATCAATTTCGTTGGGATACCGAATTTTGTCATGGCTGTGTACAGTTTTATCCTGGCTATGCTATCATAGGCGGCTTTAAAGTCAATGAATAGATATTCATATTCCAACAGTTTTTCCATCGCTAGCCGCAGAGAGAAAATCTGATCTGTCGCTGATTTGCCTGGATTGAAGCCTCTTTGGTATAGGTCAATGATGTTCTGGGCGTATGGGGCTATTCGGCCTAGCAAGATAGCGGAGAATATCTTATAGATGGTACTTAGCAACGTGATACCTCTATAATTGCTGCACTGTGTGATATCTCCCGTTTTATGTGTGAGACAGATAATGCCTCGTTGCCAATCGTTAGGCATTGATTGGCTGTCCCATACCTTGCCTACAAGTTGATGAACCACTTGGTGAAAATGGTCGCCACCATATTTAACCAATTCGGCTATCATTCCATCGGCTCCTGGCGACTTATGATTTTTTAGCCGATGAATTGCACGAACTGTTTCTTCTATACTTGGTGGTCGCAGTATTTGTCCGTCATCTTCAGTTGGCGGGACCTCCAACTCGACGATGTTCTGGTTGTTCAGTAGCTCATCATAGTACTCAACATATCGTTCCGATATGCCCATTCTGTCGGAAATCAGATTTCCCTCTTTGTCCCGGCAGGATGAACATCGAGATGTATAAGGCTTCATCTTGCTGACTTGTTGGTAAAACTTCCATACCTGGTGCGGTCGACAATCCTACAATTACTAGCAAAACGCATACAGTCAACAGGTGCAAAATTGAATTGTTTGGCACGTAGTACAAAGAAAAGAGTCATAAGTAAAGTACCCAAAGCGCATAGCTTCCGCTTTCTCGACTTCTTTGTACTATGAATTAAGGCACTCGAATTTCGTATATGACGGAACTCTATAAGGACCCTCCTATACCCCAAGCCTGGCTTATTAAAAGGCATGCTAGTGTGTGTCCGCCGGACACTTCAATTTAGTTGCAATTAACTGCTAGCGAATCTACATGGAGGGAATTTAGCCTACTGCCCGTACTTGATGGCTCCCTGAATTTACCTCTTCTGCACTTAGAAGCCAAATGCCTTGTTTAGATGCATAATTTTTTTGGTATTTTATGTTTCAATGTAGGAAATATCAGTAGAACTTGATGATCTTCCTACTCAAATTCGCTTGCATCTTCCCGGACCTATTTTCTATGAGCCTCAAAATGTTTCTCGGTCATGTGGAACTCCAGCGTCAATTCTCGAATAACAATCGCAGTGCATTTTTCTGATAAACGTAATGGACACATATGTAACTGGTTCCCCCAATAGATAGTGAAACAAAAAGGCTCAAATGCTATCCATTTATCGATTATTAAATGGGTACAAGCTGTATGCGTAAGCAAGCACCTTTCATTCAGTTGGCTTTTCCCCATTTTCCAACCTGCATCATAATTAATTGGGACTGCAGCAGTTGAAAACACTTTAGCCCATACTCGGCACCTGCTCGTGGGTATATTCGCGCTCCAAGGAATAGAACGGTAATGGGGTCCATTAAAAAACATGAATTCAAGCGAATAGTGCAGTTCATTTAAAGCGGTACGCAACGAGGCCTTCAGGATCTCGTTTCCGCCATCCGATCACCGCGGACTTACCGCGGATTTATTGAAATTCATGCAAATCTCGCGCGGAGTCAATGGCGCGTCGATGTCGATTCACGGGGATAGCTCGTTAGGAAATCGTGTCGCCTTCAATGTTTACACTTAATCTCTGGCTGCATTTTACTGCAACGATCACGAATTTCCAGGGGATCAATGCAGCACTGACAATTTACCATATAGGATTCCGCGTGTTTTGCAATGGATTTAGTGCCAGGTGCCATCGAGAGATCGGCGATAGGTGAAAGATACGTTTGTAAGTCAGAAGGGTTAGTTGTTCGACTTGTGGACGGCGAACAGTAATATTTGTATTAAATTATGTATCGACACTTTAGATACGTGGCGATTGGTGGTGTGGTGTATGGGGACACAGTGTTTGCCGTGTACTGTTGCCTCGGATTGCAGCAGACATCGGATATCTAATCTGACTTTAGTTCTGCCCGGAAATATTTCTAATGTAAATATTCAGAAGTGGAGACATTTTTTTAGCTTTCGATGGCCGGCACGAGAGTTGAACCAAAAATTATCTGACGCAAGAAGGAAGAAGGATATAAGGCTTGTACGACATTTTACACCAAAACTAGGCTGTGTTTAGTGACGTAGAGAAAAATAGAGAGGATTCGGTTTTAAAAACGCAAAAAATGCCTTGTTTCGGAAAATTTCACTCTAATTTTATTTTGCAACCGACACGACACGGGCTGTCAACACCAAAGGACTGCTTTTTAATATGGAAGACTTCAGAAAGTCTGGCATTGTACACTTCACCGTAAATAAAATGTCCCTACTTGTTGGCGGCGGAGGAAGTGGCTCCCTTGTTATCGCAAGGAAGAGAATCTTCGGCTTCCTTTGCTTTGCTTTTCATATACGTCCGTGGTTCTTTATTGGGGATTATGGTAAGCTAGGATGTCAGCCACAAGTAATTCGGAAACCGTGTGGCCTATTCCAACGAAGTTTAGCATAAAATATTGAAACTGTGAACCCTCATGCATTAGTGCACCGTATGACCGCGGAGAGTTCACCATATTTGCAAAAAGGGGAAGTATTTTTTTATAATACAATATAGTCATGTGTGATATCAAATGATTAATATATTTCGAAACAGTTCTCAGTTTTAAGAATAGTTAAAGTCGGGTATTAAGAAGGCGAACTTAAATCAAGGAAGCATTCTCGGAAACTACAAAACACAAAAATGACAAAGAGATTATGAAAATTGCCTTATATGACTTCTAAGCTTCAAAATACCCCAAATAAGGTTGAATAACGTCGTAGCGTAGTACTAAATCTCGAAAATTCGCTGGGAAATTTTCTTAAGCTCATTGCATAAGCAGAAAATGCAACAAAATCCAATAAAATCCAACAATACTGGAAAGTTCGGTGTAATCTTTACTATTATTGGCATTGCCTCATCTCAGAGGGTTTCTGTGATGCTATTAAAGAAGTCGAACGATTTGATGATCGGCTGATGAAGTTAACCATTATATCAGCTGATCGCACTATTCACGTCTTCATCGCGTACGCACCACAGACAGGTCGACCTGATGCCGAGAAAGATGCCTTCTGGCAATTTCTCGATGCAAAAGGCTGCAACGTGCCTGCTGATGAGTATATCGTCATTGCAGCGACCTTAATGATCATGTGGATGGAAAGGCAGACGGTAACAGGTGCCATGGGTGAAATGGGTTTGGAGCACGCAATGATGGTGGCGAGCATATAGTAGATTTTGCGGACACCCGTGACCTTCATTTTATAGTGGGAACAGTGAAACGAAAATCGACTATATTCTCATAAGACGCCAACATTTTATCATCATCACGGATTGCAAAACCGTTACCTATGAGACCATCGCACCTCAACATCGGCCGTTGATTGCCGTCCTGCGAATTAAGCCACCGATAAAACAGCGTGGGGAACGCACTGGCTCGCGGCGCATCAAATGGTGGTGATTTGGTGAGAAGAAAGAAGAAACGATCTCACTCATACGATTGCCGACCATTACGAATGTGGAAGAATCGTGAAACCAAATGAAAGATGCGATCCACAAAGCGGCCTCTGCAACCCTTGGGGTTACCAAGCCGGGTAAGCGGTACATCAACCGAGATACTTGGCTTGGAATGATGATGTTGAAATGAAGGTCCCTGAAAAGAAACCCCTCTACCACAAATTTCTCGACGATAAAACGCCTGATAATTGGCAAATTTATAAGAATGCCAACCGGGAAGCAAAGAAAGCAGTCGCTGTCACCCGAGCAAACCATTACAAAAATCTTTACGATAAACTTTACACTGGGGATGGAGAGAGAGACCTGTATCGACTTGCTAAAAGCGGTAACGAACGTACACAGGATATCGAACACTTTTGTTGCGTTAATGACAAGAACGGTACTTTGCTTAAAAACCATCCAGCCGCAACGCATAAATGGCGAGAATATTTCGAGCAGATTTCAACTGAAGAATTTGCTCATCCTCCACTACCACAATCATTGCCGACATTTGGACCAGTCCCACCTGTCAACGCAACTGGTGCTGAGAGGTGGCGGTGAGGAAGACGAGGCGGCAACCCTGTCGGCTAAACCAAAACCAAGTGGCCGAGGAGAACCTCCACAGTGGTGGCACCGGGAGACGCTGTACTCACTTTGGCTTGCCGGCTGTGATGCAGTAGGCGAATGCTCCAAAGGCTTAATCAGGGCGATCAGACCCGAGTCTGCACGCGGATTCATCTGAAGTGGCAAATTGGTCACGAATCCTTACCGGGGGTATACTGGTACCATGGGAACCGGGATAGCTCCTGGACTCTCATCTCTTCGGGTGAACTCCCGTTGTATGTGAGTACAGCTCGGTTATTTGCGGTAGGCCCCTTAGTAGGAGTTTCATGGGGGTTGTGATTATGTTCAAACGAGAAGAGTCCTTCGGCCTCGGCGTGGTGTTGCGTTTCAATACGGGTGCCGCACTCTTTAGTTCGGTAGAGATTTAGGTATGTCTTGCATCCACCAGTATGAATGCTAAGTCGTGCTCTTGCTATAGACTGGTACCGTTGTTGCTTGTCTCAGCGGGGCTCTGATTGTGGTCACAAAATCAATCCGTGTCTTAAGAAGACCGTGGGATTAAGGCGCAAGACAGGTGCTCACGCTAAACCCTCGAGGACTTAACTGTCAACGTAACTGAAGTCGAGGAGGCAATAAAATGAATGAAATCGGGGAAAGCCACATGGCCTGACGACATCACATCTGAGCTCTGGAAAGCGAAGAGCTGGAACCCAACACTGTGGCTCAGTGAATTCTTTAATCGGGTTATTCAGGAAAGAAGAAAACCATCTGACTGGCAAGAAAGTATCACAGTTCCAATACGGAAAAAGAAGGGTAGTCCAGCAGAATGTTCAAATTAAAGTCCGATCCGATGACTTTTTCATACCATGAAGATTTTTGAACGCATTCTTCACAACCGTATTCGCGAAATCGTTGAAATAGTCGTGAATCAAGCCGGATTTGTCAAAAACTGCGGCTACTCATGGGGAAACACCGTGAGAAGAATCGCCCTCCTTACATTGCATTTCTGTATCTAGAAAAAGCTTTTGACCACGTGCCATACTAACTCATCTGGTATGCTTTACGACAACACTTAGTACCAGAAGAACTCGAGCGCTGGGTTCAATTGCTCTACCACGATCCGAAAAGTAAAGTTCGAAGCAGGGCGGGTGTATCGAAACCGCTTCGTGTCTCTGTTGGTGTTCATCAAGGAAGCGCCCTCTCACCACTTCTCTTTGTTCTTGTTATGGACACCGTTACACGGGATATCCAACGTCCGGCACCCTACACACTGCTTTATACAGATGATGTTTTCCTAGCATCTGATAGCAAAAATGATCTCAAGCAACTTGTCCAGAAATGGAATGATCAAATCATGCAACACGGTCTCAAATTGAATCTAAATAAAACTGAATTTTTGACGACCGATCCCCATGAAACAGGCACAATCACTGTCAGTGGCAGTGATCTGCCCAGAACTGAGCGATTTAAATACCCCGGGTCAACGCTATCAGCCAATGGAGAACTGCGTTATGAAATTGCTTCACGCATTGACGCAACCTGGATCAAGTGGCGCTCCATAACTGGTGTTCTTTGTGATCGATATATCAACGAACGTTTGAAATCGAAAATTTACCGCAATGTTGTCCGTCCTGTCACTCTCTAGGGTTCTGAGTGTTGGCCAACTATAAAGGACAATGAATGGCGTCTTGCGGTAATGGAGACGAAGATGTTACTTTGGACTAGTAGCGTCAAACGTTTTGATCACATCCGAAAGGAGGATATCCGCGATCGTTATGGGGTTGCACCGATCGTGGAAAAGTTGCGAGAGAGGCGTTTTCGATTGTATGGTCACGCAATTCGTGCTAACGAGAGTTCACTTGCCAAGATTAGTCTGAACATCGAAGTCGATGGTAAACGATCAAAAGGCAGGCCTAAACAAAGGTGGCTTGATACGCTGGATGGGGATTTAAAAACCTCGAGATTGCACCCCGATCAGGCATTCGAAAGAGCCAAATGGCGAAACCGATCACGACGAGCCGACCCCGCTTGTGAACGGGGCAAAGGCTGAAGAAAAAGAAGAAGGTCGACGAAATTATAGGAGAACAGATTGCCTTTCTTGCGTAAATTTGCACCATTCTAAGACATTCTAGAAAGGAAGTATCTCATCAAGATGGTCTGATATAATGGATGCATACTATATGCACTATAAATGTAAGAAATGTAATACATAAATCCCTTTATGCCTGAAGCACTTACCTTCGGTTTTCGTTATAGAAGAAGTCAGCGTTACGGGGCCAAGACTTTAGGGGTATCGAAAATGATTGTTTAGCAAAAGGTCCAGAGTTACGAGAAGACGAGCAGCTATTCGCGGACGCCGGGATCAGGGCGGCAACGAGCAACATACTAAGCTGACGATACATCGATCGTGCAATGGGCACTTGCTTCGAGATATCTGTAATAGTAAGCTACCAGTTTCATGTTGCTCGAGGTTGTATGACAGCGTACATAAAATACATACATAGACGCCTGGCTGAACTCAATGTTACACTCTAATGTTCCTGTTGCCGGTCCTCTCCTCACTGCAGCACACAGAGCAGTCCGACACAGCTTTCCTCGAGAGACCGGAGACCATCTCTCAGTGCCCGAATTTATATAAGAGACATCCTGGAAGAGACTGAATTTTTAGTGTTTCTTTGCTTTTAACTAAAATTAAAATTGTGCTTTTAATCAATAAATTATATTTATTTTGTTGCTTGACAACTTTTTTGCATCACCATTGCATGTTTTGTTGCTTGTCCTATTATGAAGGCGTTTGACCGTGTACCACATGAACACATCTGGTATATTAGATTTTTTGTCTGATGCTTGTAGTCCAGCCTGCAATTAATGGACAAAGAAGTAACTTTGCCCAAACTACAGTTTTTCATCCCGGTTGTCGCAAACATTTCAGCCAATGACGCGGTGGTTCTACACTACAGAGAGATGGATCTTGTATCGAAAACAGTGCGGATCAAGACTGAAATCCACTACGCTAGATTGTTACTGGACAGGACTCTTCGGACTATAGCACAGGTTGCAAGGATAACCGCTTTTTGCATCTCCATGTATAGTTCAGCCCTAAGATCGAGCGCTTTCAGGGCTTTATGTAAGTTCTGCGGGACTAATCCCGTCGCTGAAGTTACCACTGGGACTACTTCGATCTTTTGTAGTCTTCAAGTTTGCTTCATATCGTCTGCCAAAGGGCCGTCGTTCCGTATTTTTTCGTTCTGTTTTTCAACAGTGTTCCGGTCCAACGGTACGGCTACATCGATTATGAAGCACGGTCGTTCTTCCTTGAGAATCAGAACTTAATCGGGTCTGTTGTGATTAACACTGTGGTCGGTGGCAAAAGTGTAATCCCACAGTAGTTTGACCCGATCATTTTCCAAGACTCTCTGCAGAGTATACTTATAGTAAGGATGGTAGGTTGCCACTAAGTTATACTTCAACGCAAGGTTTTGATGGAGAATCTTGCAGACGGGGTTATGACGATTGGTGTACTCCTCTCACAGTTGCATAACCTAAAACTGGAGTTGGTGATTGAGGAGTCGTGAAGAATGTACCGTTTATAATTTTTTGTTAGGAGCGAAGTATCCTGAATTGAAGCTAGGAATGCTTCGGTCTCATAGAAAAGTACACCATTAGTAAACCATTTGTTGGAGGCTTCGATGTCAATGCCTGACAACAACAAATTTTTTATATGACTTCCGTAAATGGGTTTCTCTTTCCACATGTCGACCTTCTGTTGGACCGAAGTAACATTCGACATGGGATCCCATTCTCTGCTTCTCAAGTTCAAAGGAGATAATTTATTACCTGCCATGACGGTAGCCTGGTGTATTTGGCTAGAGGATTGTTTCTCATAGAAAACTCACGAAGATGATTGTACGTTGAACGTTTTTAAATCAAGTACCCCCTTCCTCCCTGATGACGTGGGATAGTGATTCCCCATTTTTCGGCAGCTCTACTGTGCATGTTTTTGTTTGCAAGAACTACCCTTACCCTTCTATTGACAGATTCTAAATCGGTATTACTCCACTGGATCACACCGAAAGTATACAGAAGGACGGAAATGGCGAAGGTGTTGATTGCAATGATTTTATTTTGCCTGTACAGCTCAGTTTTAAAGACACGATCCAGACGACGTTCAAATTCCCCCAGTAATTTAGATTTGATTATTGCCACAGCAGGTGTTGTTGCTTTCAATATGCCGAGGTATTTGTAGACGTCGTCCGAATCCATACTCTCAATTCGGATGTTATTTTAGTTTTTTGACTGTATCCTTCATTGTCGGTGTATTTTCCCCCGAACAATTGTTTTATGCGACATTTCTCCAAACCCAACTGCATGCCGATATTCCTGCTGAACAGGATGGTGATATCCAGCAAGGTTCAAAATTGGTTCTCCTCTTTGGAATACAATTTGATATCGTCAATGTACATTAAATTGCCATGCTTGACTTGGAACCCACATTTGCTTTCATGCAGAAGATGGGATAGTGGATTTAAAACCGAACAAAACCACAGTGGGCTTAGAGAGTCGCCTTGGAAAATGCCACGCCTGATTGGTATCTCTCCTGATGTTTGTGAGGATACCGATAGCTTCGTGCTCCAATTCTTCATTACATTCGGGTTGATTTTGTACAATCGTAACACTTGTAGTAACTACGAATGTGATATGGAGTCAAAGGCTGATTTATAATCGATGTAGGCTGTCGAGATATTTTGTTTTAGATGGACAGTCTGAGAGATCGAGATTACTTTTCCGACCTGAGTTGGGGAGATTTTTATAAAATCCCCGTTGGTTCTGGAAGAACAAGGTGTTGTCTGTCCTTTGCTGAAAGCTCTTTGATGGCTATGGATGCGGTTGGAGCATACCGCAAGTTTCTGCTTCAGCATCTTGAGGATTTCCTCGATTGGCATATCATTGGACAGATGGTAGTTTCCAATGATGTTCGCAACGCATTTGTGCACTCTTGGTGATGGATTTTCAAGAAGTACTTTCGTGACACGACCAATTTCCTTTCTCAATTTTTCGACTCTTTTGTTGAGTCGAAATACCCTGAACAGTAAAGTCCTTTTGCGCATACCTCTGTTATTTGCACAAAGATGTTGATTATGGAGACGAATAACCGTGGCAGCTGCAACTTAGATCAGGCTGTTAACCTCTGTAGCAGTAATCTTGCTAGCCAAACGATCAGCCAAAATTCTGTCAACGGAATGCGGTCAAAGCTTCGTTTAAATCGGGTCGACTTCCCCAGTCACTAAGCTTCACCTGATTACTGGGTTCATGGAGTGCCTTATAGGTGGAGTATTCGTGTTGCTCCTTTGTTCAGTCCGGTAAGCTAGTGACTCCAAACCGAGCTCAAGTGAAACTTCGTGGAAAATTTGTTGCCTAGTTGGTAGGGCAACTCGATTATTTTTACTATCACCCGGTATTGATCGACAACATTCTCCTCCGGAACATGACTGAGTTCCGGGCAGCGGGTTATGAATGCGTCATGAAGTCGGTATCTGTACCATGATGGATTCCGTACCAAATCCGTGACATGGTAATAGGCACGGACGATAAATTCGTTAAGTTGGTTCGCGCAAACCATACGATGCCTAGGTCTTCCGTCCCTGGTGGTTGACGGCATAACCGCCAAAATATCCAGGGGGCGAAGAGCCGCTCTGGTGTTGTTGAGCGACCCTTAACCGAATTGGGTACTTTCTTCGTGTAGCTGGGGTCCCATTTAAACAATTTAAACAAAAGTCTCCAATTTTATTTCCGCGAGTTATAGGGAACAAGTCAACCCTGCAACAGAGCCCCATGGTTACCTCCAAAGGTAGGGAAGGTATTTGAGGGGGAGCCGCTGAAATACAGTGTAACGTCACTGCAATTCATCCGATTCGTCGATTCCTTCACCGCGGATTACGCGAGGTTTACTCTCCCTGAAAGGGAAGAATAGATTAGGGAAGACGAACACAAATGGAAACGGTCTGCTTGTCCGCGGCTACTTATTTACAAGATCATCTTGGGATATTCGTAGCTAACCCGGTAGGTCATGTCATTATCCGTAATCCATGACACGCACCTGGTCGCATGCAGCTCTGCGTTTGTAACTCAGGTAAGGATAAACCTGGTAAGGCAGGATTTATAAATATATATTTCGGGAGCTTCTTCAGTACAAAAGCTATTAAAAATAATTGCGATTATAAGAATATTATATAATATATACTTTCCACTAATTACCTGCTGATTACCGCGACGGGCTTTATTCGTGTCGAGAGGCAGTTACCTGAATCCGCCTAAACTTTCCCAATAGTCGTTTTTCGCTGCAACCACGATCTTATGCACGACTTTTATTTCCGGACACTACTTACCGCTTCCTTGATGTGTTCATTGAATCTAGTCGTTATCAGGGGCTTAGTATGGCGAAGAACTCGTGCGCCTGGTTGAATTGCTCTACCACAATCTGGAATGTAAAATGCGAATTGTGGTAGATATATTAAAACTACTTTGTGTCTCTATTGGAGTTCGTCAAGAAAGCGTCCCCTCACACTCTTCAATATTCTTCACGGCACATCCAACATCCAGCACCCTGTACACACTTTATGCAAATGATGTTTTCCTAGCGTCTCATAGCAAGGATAATCAAGAGCAATTTGTTTAAAAACGGAACGTTCTCATATTGAATCTGGATAAAACACAATTTTTGTGACCGATACCCATGAAACTGGCACTATCACTATCGGTGGCAATGACCGGGCGAGAACTAAACCATTTAAAAATCTGGAACCGATGCTATGAGCCCACGGTGAATTACGTTATGAACCTGCATCACCCATTAACACAACATGGATGAAGTGGCATTCCACAGCAAGTGTTCTTTGTGATCCACATATCAACGGACATCTCAAGTAAAAAAATTTAACGTTGTGCCTTCCTCTGTGGTTCTGAGCGTTGGCCGACCACAAAATACAATGAACGGCGAAGATCAAAACATTGCATTGAACTAGTGGCATAACATGATCACATCAGAAGTAAGGATATCCACGATCGATACGGGGTCACACTGATCGTGGAAAAATTGCGACAGAGACATCTTCGATGGTGTGGTCACGTAATTCACATCGACGAGAATTTACTTGCCAAGATTGGTGTGATCATCGAATTCGATGAGAAACGACATCGCTCAACTCGACTCGGCTTTTGACGTCCAACTCCTCTAAGATTTTACTTAAATGCCCCACGTAACATTTGGCAGTCCATATGATAATACGCTGGAGCGGAGTATTCTCCAGAGTTCCATTATTTCGGTTTCAACTCCATCATCATCGTGGCGATTTATTATCCCAAAGCTGATGAATTGCATGGACGGTTCCTTCCATGCTTGACTGCATCATTTGTTGGTCGTATTTAATTCCTCCAACTCGGCAGTATTCTGGTTGCTGAGATATCCATTATAATATTGAACCCATTGCTGGAGAATGTCGATACTATTGGATATCCGATTTTCCTCTTCATTTCGTAGTATTAACATCGAAGTCTTTATGGCTTGGTACTGCTAAAATGTTGGTAAAACTTCCAAACCTGGTGCAGTTGTTTTTACGGCTCGCGGAGTTCTTCATAAGGCTCTGTAGGTGCTCGTCTTCTCTCTCTCTCTCTCTCTCTCTTCCTACGCCCGGTATACAGGATTCTTCCGTTCCGTTGCTAGCTTGCAATCATCATCGAATCAGTCATTTCGACTTTTTTTACGACTGAGGAAAAATATGTTTGTGTGGTTTGTTGTGATCATACGGATCAGTTGTTGATGCTTCATTTCCAGGGCATCTGATAGCTATTGCTTCACGATGTCGATTTTCCCTTGTAGATACTACGAAGGGCTTTGTTATGGATTGCTTCAGTGTTTAGTGTCACCTGAAATTCTGGGGAGATTTAGGTGGTGCCGCTATTCGAGCCTTGAGCACCAAACCAATGAGATTGTAATCCAAGTCTACATTGGTTCCCGTATATTTTTTTTAGCTTTCATCAAGGCGGGAGGAACGAACGAACGAATAGTCAATTTGGTTCAAGCTGTCCTATCAGCATCCATATTTGTTTGTGGATCTCTTCCCGCGTAAACTAGTCACTTCTTATGACCTGCTTGTTGTTATTTAATGGCGCTTATTTGGCAGTTGCCATTGAACAAGGTATGGGTGGCGGTCAAAGGGTAGTGTAGGTCCCAGGGCAAAACGTGGATTGGTACCAACGATGGAGCATAAAACCTGGGAAATGCCTGCTAAACCAACACCAACAGCTCCACTACCAAAACCCTATCTCCACCTCCACGTGGTGACCAGTGGGAGTACTTTCTTTATGAAAAACTGCAGAAGGATGAATGTGAGTTTCCCGCGCCTAAAAACGGGACCAAATGCACCAACTGGTCCTCCAGGTTGGGGGTTGGGTAGGGCTGACAACCCTACACGGAAAACCGATGTTACCAAGCCACGAAAGGAGCCTCGGACAGGATGGATCTTACAACGACGAACTCGGCAACGACAACGGATTAACGATTTGCGCATTTTCTCATGGAACGTGCGCGCCCTGTACCGACTGAATGCTGCTGAGCAGCTAACCGATACCTTGCCACAATATAAGGCTGATGTAACAGCGTTACAAGAGATGCGATGGACAGAGACCGGTTTCCTGGAGAAGAGCCACTACACCATATATTATAGCGACCATCCAGTAAACCAGGTGCTCGGAGTACGGTTCTTAGTAAGCAAAAAAATGAAACCTGCTGTTATCGGCTTTGAAAGTATAAGCGAAAGGCTATGCACTCTGTGTTTGCGAGGTAAGTTTAGAAATATAAGTCACATAAACGTTCACGCCCCTACAGAGGAGACTGCAGAGTCGCAGAAGGATACCTTCTACGAGGCAGTCGAGCGGACCCTCGAAGCCTGTCCCAAGTATGATATCAAAATCATACTTGGAGATTTCAACAGTCAAGTAGAGACGGAGCCCGTATGCAGTCGATACATCGGCTCCCATAGCTTACATAGGGATGCCAAAGATAACGGATTGCGCATTATCCAATTAGCAGTATCACACGAAGTGGTTGTTGGAAGTACGTGGTTTGCACGGAAAGCGGTTCACAAACATACGTGGGCCTCTCCAGATGGGACCACTTTCAACCAAATTGACCACGTGTTGATTCAACGCTACTACCTCTCAACCTTGTTGAATGTCAGAACATATAGGGGGGCCAATATAGACTCGGACCATTATTTCGTTGGCATGGTGCTCTGAGCTCGAAGTACGACACCACCGACAATCCCCTCTGACAATCAGGTGAGAATGAATACTGAAGCCATTCACAACACAGCTTTCTGCGACACCTATAAGAGGGAAATGGACGCCGCAATAACCGCAGTCAAGAGAGGTTCTGGAGATGAAGCATCAACAAATGATCTTCACAACCACCTGAAGAACGTTATCATGGAAACGGTCGCAAACATACTTGGCCCCAGCTGCAAAGAGTCGGAACGGCTGGTTTGACCTTAAATGTAAGCCAGCAACGGAACGGAAGAATGCCGCATACCGAGTAATATTGCATTCTCAAAGAACGCGGGCACGCGCAGAGGCTCATCACGAACTCCGTCGAACGGAGATGCGACTTCACATATGGAAAAACGAAGCCTGGGAGAACCAACCAGTCTGTGAACCAGAAAGGTACAGGGAGCAACCACACCTGGCACGGAAGTTTTACCAACAAGTCAGCAGGATGAAGCCTTCTACACCTCGATGCTCATCTTGCCGAGACAAAGAGGGAAATCTGATTTCCGACAGAATGGGCATATTGGAGCGATGAGTTGAGTACTTTGATGAACTACTGAACAACCAGAACATCGGCGAGTTGGAGGTCCCGGTAACTGAAGACGACGGACAAATACAGCCACCACCAAGTATAGGAGAAACAATCCGTGCAATTCATCGGCTTAAAAATCATAAGTCACCAGGGGCCGATGGAATTACAGCCGAAGTGGTTCATCAGCTGATACTCATGGTATGGGACAGCGAATCAATGCCTGACGATTGGTAAGGAGGCATTATCTGTCTCATACACAAAAAGGGAGAAATCACACAGTGCAGCAATTATAGAGGTATCATGTTGCTCAGTACTATCTATAAGATATTCTCCTCTATCTTGCTAGGCCGGCTAGTCCCATACGCCCACAACATCATTGGCCCATACCAAAGAGGTTTCACTCCAGGCAAATAAGCAACAGATCAGATTTTCTCCCTGCCGCAAGCGATGGAAAAACTGTTGGAATATGAACAACAGTTGCACCACCTATTCATCGACTTTAAAGCCGCCTATGATAGCATAGCTGGGGTAAAACTGCACACGGCCATGAAAGAATTCGGTATCCCGACGAAATTGATAAGACTGACTAGGCTCACCCTGACCAATGTGCGAGGAAATATAAAAGCAGCAGGATCACTCTCAAGACCATTCGACATCAACAACAGTCTACGACAAGGGGATGTCCTATCATGCGTCCTCTTTAACCTGGCCCTCGAGAAAGTGATTCGTGATGCTGAGGTAAATGCAAGAGGTATGATGCTCTTTAAGTCCACCCAACTACTGTCTATACTGACGATATCGACATCATGGGAAGAACTACGCGGGACATACAAATTGCCTTCATCCAGATCGAGCAGGCGGCGCGAGATCTTGGGCTGCATATCAATGAAGGCAAGACAAAGTATATGGTGGCAACGTCAGCACCGACAACCAACCAAACAGCAACATCAAACCGCACTGGTCAAACGGGAAGAATAAGGTTAGGAGAATACAACTTTGATACCGTTGATAATTTCTCCTGTCTAGGGTCGAAAATCACAACCGATAACAGCTACGATGATGAAATCCGCGCACGGTTGTTGTCAGCCAACAGAGCCTATTTCAGTTTACAAAAACTGTTCCGCTCGAAATGTCTCACCATAGGGTCAAAGCTCTTACTGTACAAGACTATGATCTTGCCAGTCCTCATGTATTCCTCGGAGAGTTAGGTTCTTAGCAACAAGAATTGCGAACTCTTGGCTGCGTTCGAGAGAAGAATCCTCTGAGGAATTTTTGGCCGGTCGTGGATAAAATCCGGCTCAATATGTTATGTTGGGTGGGTCACTTAATCCGTATGGATGAGGATGATCCCACCCGGTAAGTCTATAGGGGCAATATCTATGGTAGAAAAAGAAGATGAACCAGACCCTGCCTAAGATGGAGCGATGGCGTAGGTCAGGACGCCAGATCGCTTTTAGGGATATCGGCACAAAACCGGGATGTCTGGAGTTCCTTATTAAGGCAGGTCTAGACCGGATACCGGTTGTTGCGCCGTTGATGATGATGATGATGGGTAGCAATGTATTGACTGAATATGGGTTCCCTCTTGGCTGTTGAAACCTTAAGTTTGATTCCTCTGGCTTTAGAAAGTGTTTCCCCCCGACTCTCGATGTTTAGAAATTTTATAGAAAGCTGATAAAACAAAAGTTCACTTATATTTTCAAAATCATTAATAGCTCCCTTAAATAACCCCCGCAACCGTTTGTGTGAATTTGAAAGAGACATTTTCTTGTTTTAGAAGGTTATTGGTTATAGGTCGGTCACTCTTCAGGGAGTTTTTCGCAAATAGAATCGTACAACAAAATTTAATTAATCTATAATTTAAATTTAATGTAATTAGGGTTGAAAACGTAATTTAAAATTTGACGGCATTGGAGGTTTACGTATCAAGGAAGGTATTAAGACTTTTGTGGGCCTAAATCGTATCGTACAGATGCTATGTAAGCAAGTGAAATATTCTAGAGGGTAATAGAAAACTTTGGTGGTCTTTCAAGTGATTCTGTCCAAAGGTAAACGCACTCTCAAGACATCTACTTCAAGAAAAGACAAAACTAACAATTACCCGAAAACGGAGCAATTTATGTGGAGAACTTGTCTTATGGACTATTCATGAAGTGGATGTCTGGAAGCTCAAGCGACAATTTCCATTCATCATTGTATGGTCAAAAATCTGGAGCAAAACGCAAGCACGTAAAAATGTCGAGGAACACGAAAACTAACTGCGTCTTGAGAACATTTTTTAGATGTGCTCATTCAAACTCAAATTTTTTTCTACAAATTACAAATAGTCAAAGTCATGGTTAGTGGAAATTTGAGCTTCCGAGAGACCTCTAATTACGTCGCCTAATTGTGGGTGTATCCTTCTTCGTTCGCCGCCATTCTTACTGCGCCGCGAGTTTCTGAAGATTTTCGAAAAGTGGAAATCATTCTTAATTTCGTGTTGTAGTTACATGAATAATAATTTTACGGAGTTTACATTTTAATGAGATGCGCTGTTTTGTATCATTATTATAGGAATACGTTGGTTATACGCACGTGTAGGCTAAAATTCTCTTAGGAATCCTATAATAGGTTTCGCTTTTTTGGTCGCCCAGAGTAATTAGATGGAGTACGTCTTAATCGCGGACTTGGAAGAAGACTGCAAAAGCCTATCGGGAATTGATATAACATAGAAAATTCAAATCATCGACGGTCTAGACTAGGGAACGTGAGTACAACTTGGAACAAAACATTGACTACGATCCATTGGAGCTTCAAGAGTAGGTTTAACATAATACCGCTGTCCAATTATTTCTCAAAGACGCTAATGGAAAGAGCCAATTAGATTACATGAGATCCGAATTCCAGTCAAGTTGAAGATCACACAGAATCTCAGCAATCACCAGGTAAAACTTCCGTAGATGCAACAAATTTTCCATATTCCATATCCAAAGTGAGAAATTAGCTCTCGAAATTTCCCAGAACTTTCCATCAGTTTTCCGCCACCATGCTTGGCGATCTATCATCAAAAAATCATTTAACCATTATCTTGATTTTTTACCGGATAATTACGCTCCCAAATTTCTTGGTGACACGTTTCCTGCCATCATTACTGCCGAATAATGACCCGATGAAAACGCAAGGTTGAACCTAATTATTGTGATATTGTCATGTACAAAGCGTAATTCTGTCGGAGAAAACGCCATCGACTGAAATATAATAATTGCAGTTGGACTGAACTCCGGAAATTTGACGATATAAATTCCGAATTGGCGGAGCTCGTTAGCATCAAAAACAATCGACAAATTCATGAAATTGTTTTGTGTCTTTTGGACTATTTGTACTGAATCAGTAATTTCCGAGAGGTTTTCCCAGCGATAGCGTCTGTTGCCCATTTTGGAGCTTCTCTCTTCCAGAGAATTAATTCCATGATTAGACTTGGTTTGCTCATTGGTTTTTGGCTTCATGCTTTATCACTTTGAGATCAGCCTATGCAGACGGTATAAGCTGGTTTCCTGGTAATCTTTGCAAGCCTATGACGTCCAATCATAAATATGCCACGGCACGAACTTTCGAGTTTTACTTTCTCTTCTTCCTCTATATCGGTTTCTTTGCTCTTCCCTCATCAGCACGAAGAAACGTGCCTGGTGAGATATCTAGAAACTCTGCACTGTCTTTCAGTCTGTTTGTCTCCTTTTACATATAGCAAGTGATATTGGGTGAAACATAGGGGAGTGAGGGCCCCTAGCCACTAGCTCTTAAGCCCAGTCAGACTCGCTAGTCCTAAGCAAGTGTATTCGGACACGAATGGATTGCAGGTGCAGTCGACCGTCCTACCTAGAGCCGAAGAGGGAAGTCTCAACAGGAAATGCACGACAGTAAGCGTATATGGTCGGCAACGTTCCTTTGGAGAATGTCAGCGAAAGTTTCAAAAACGGGCTGATGGAGCCGGATCCCATCTCCTTCTACAGGCGAATGTGGACAGCAGCGGAAAACGTGCGGAAAACAGAAACAGCCCATTGCAATGCGAACTGGGGAGAAAACGGAAAGAGGAAGACGTGGCTGAATGGTTTTCAGGGCCCGAAAAAAGAAGGCAAAGAAGGATGAAAGGAAGTAGCTCGCTTCGCCGCCAGAGATCCGTTTGTCCAAAGACAAGGATGCTATAGATCAAAAGCCAGTAAGAGACAAGACGAGGGAACGAAGAAGGACTAGACCGTCGGCTTTGCTCCTTAAGGTGACGGAAGGCAAGACATTTGCGGGAGTCTTTAGTGAAATCTGCCGCAGGATAAAACCCGAAAACAATGGAGCAGGAGTGTCTTCCATACAGAAAACGAAAGGTGGTGGAGTCCTCGTCCAACTAGGCCTGAAGACGACTAGCGAAAGTACGTTCTGTGAAGAGATCAAGGGTTTACTGGAGGAGAAGGCTCTCGTTTCTAATCTAGAGCCTATGTGCTCTCTAGACTGCCTCACAGAAAAGGTGAAAATGGAGGAGACTATATAGCGTTAATGTCCGAAAGTTACTAACGCCCGAATAAGTATCACTCGCTGCGGTGGAAGTCGAGCAATATGCGAGGAAACTCTTTAGAAGCGGGAAAATCACAATTGAATTGAATGCTACAGATGTCTGGACTCTGGATGCATGTCAACAACTTGCAATGGACCCGGCAGGACGACAGCATGTCGCAGATGCGGTTAGGTAGGTCACCAAGCGAGACCTGCAGCGAAAACAAAAATTTCCTGCAGTTCTCTGCAAGAATCGTGTCGCGTCTGGTGAACGCATTGCACACACTGCGCTCGAGGCAGAACTAAAAAGGGCTAGGGCGCGACTAACATGAGTCGCATCCTACAAATTAACAATCACCGAAGTACAACCGCTCATCAATTGCTAGCGCAGTTCCGTGTGAAAGTGGAAGCTGATCTAGTGCTAATTAGCGAGCAATACCGGAACAGGGACCCTGACTTCATGGCATCTCCACTTACTGTGCCCTTGCCAAAGGCCGAGGCAATGACTTTGCATTCATTGTTTAGGAATAATGTTTTTTAATGTTTAGCTGACGCCGAATGAGACGACCCTGGACTTTTGGCGCTTTCTTGGTGCTCTGGAGCACGGAGCGGCGCATCCTGGTTGGCGGTGATTTTAATGCTAGGGTCCTTGAATAGGGCATGCCTCAGCCAGAATCTAGATAAAAACGTATCCTGTAAATGGCGGTTCATGGCGCCAAGGCACACAGCCGCGGACCTCGACGGACATAACGGTTGACGTCAGAGATGAGCAGATATGCTAAGCACATTAGAAAATACCTGCCAAACTATCTCTTGCGGATTTCAAGTGATTATCTGAAAGACCGCTCCATCCTCTATGAGACCCTAGCGGCCGAGAGGAGGACGGCAATCACATCGGGAGTAGCACAGTGGCATAGAGTCGGACCGCTGAAACACTTCCTATGATGGTTTGGTAAGACTCGATCAGAACCAGAAGGTAATGTTAAAAAAATTACGGTTATGTAGCTTTTGTTGGACATATGCGCGGCCAAGCTGATTGCACCTACTATTTTTAATTTACAAGAAACAAAAAAACTATTTGAAATAATTAAGACTTGTTTTTTAAGGTTTTATCTGTCTGTCACACGCACTTTTTCAGAAATGGCTATACCGGTCGACACGAAATTTGGTGAGAAGGTGGAAACTGTGGACACCCAAATATGGAGTAAGTAACATATTTCTACGTTGATATTACAGGAGGGAGGTCCTTATACGTGCAAAAAAGATGGGCGTAAAATTTTTTCTCATCGAATATCAGCATGTTGGGTATCAAATGAAAGCTCTTGATTAGTACTTCGAAACCGGTCTTAGTTTTGACATTTGTCAGAAAGGGGCCGAAAGTGATGATTTCTTTAACGGGCTCATTCTCAGAAACTACCGGCTGCCTCTATACAGTGTCCAGGCCTAAAAAAACTCTAAATACTGATATCTACTCAAATTAAGTTAATAATATGTTACTATATTTTTGCTACCATTGAGTAAAAAAAAGTTCATCCTATAGTTATAAAAAATTGTAGTAATATAGATTATAGTGCGAAGTATCTCATCCCCAAGGCTGATCAAAATCATACCATTACTAACAAAGTAAGAGTAACTAAAATTTGACTTTACCGTGTACATTTATTGCAATTAAATGTCAACATTAGACTGAAGTGACATACTGACATGCTAAATGCATATACATAATAGGCTAGTAGGAGATAGTTCTGCACTCAAATATACTCACAGAAGAAAAACCCAAAACCTTTCATACCTGAAGCGCCAAGGTTCCGGTTTCCCGACTGGTTCTATTCTAGTATATTTATTAAGCTTTCAAATTTTGATATTTCGGGAACCACTTGTTCCCTCCAGCAATGCTTACAAGTCCTCTAAAAAAATTATTTACTATTATACATATTCATATGTACCATTTTCTTGATATGTCGATTTTTCGAAAAAAATGGTTCGAAAATTATTTATAAAAAAACTATATAATATATCTCAATAAAATATGTATTTCCATGCGAAATAAGATTATAAATATATAATTGAAATTGAAAGTCAATCGGAAAAGAGCTATGAGTTCTATCAGCTTCGACAAACGCGTTTTAATTTTTCAGTATGCGCGCATCGTATTGACATTGACGTCAAAAATCAAAATAGAAATATTTAGATATATGTATCCCCTATCTTAATCGCTTGAAAATGTCAATCTTAGATATTAGCGCAGCTTTTCACCACGAAAACAAAAAGATCGATTTTTTGAAATTCTCACAGTCTAACCTCTTAAGGAAGCTGTACAAAGTTGCAAACGAAGTTTCTACAGGTACCTTGAGGAACATGCAGAGCGCTACCTGCAAACTTCCGAGCAAAGTTAATAAGCACATATACTTCAAGCATGTGGAAATCTACATATCCTTCGATCTATCTTCTGGATACAATGGGAAAGATGTTCGATAAGATGGAAAATAATAGGCTGGTCCTAGTCATCGAGCAAGCGAGTTGTCTATTATATGGATTTTAGAGAGACCGTTCTTCAGCTGACGTCATAACAATTGTCGTAGCAAATTTAGCACCACGGTGAAGCAAGATGTCAGGGATGCTCTTGCTTTGGCAGATTAAGCAATGCTCTTGATTTGATCTTGAAGTGGAGCAAATTACAACATTTTCTAGGCAGCTTTTATTGACTAGCACTACCATAATAGTTAGAACTACCAATCTGCTTCGCATCAGACTACGTTTTCACCCATTTAATAAATAATATTCGTAAATTTGGCAGAATTAAGCCAGCCAGTAAACCGATTTTAATTGTTTTCTTTTGTTTCCAACCTTAAAGATCTGCTGAGTCAAAACGCTGGCAAAGTTGAAGAACTGTCTAGAAGAACTTTGCTTTGTATTTTCCCACCCGAGTGGAGAGTCAGCGACGTGTTGCAAGGTTATGACATGCCGACGGATCAAGGATTCGCTAATGCATTTCAAGTGGACATACTAGTGATACTGGAAGTTGGTTGATGACTGGAACATGATCTTAGCCCCAAGCGTTATATAACCATTCTGATCGCCATGGCTGACACTCTCAATGTCAGCTTCCTTTGGATTGCTGGTCGTAACAAGACTCGAACATAAGAGTGTTTGGGCTAGACGCATACAAGTGCTTACGAGAGTGCGGTGGCTTGCAAGGAGCACTGGCCTATAGGGGACCATGCCGCTAAACTCGACATGCCTTACAGTCCGCATTGCCCAGGTGTAGCTAGAGCCAGGTTATGAATACTAGGTTAATCATTCTTTGAGGATATCAAGAAGGTCACTAGTTGCGGTTTTAAAAAGAAGCTTTCCTATTCATGGTACTTTGATCGTCTTGCTGATGAATGCGCCCTTTATGAATTATGCCATGGTCTAATGGACAGTCCAGCTCAGACTCCTCACATAGCATCCGCAATGCTAACGTTTTTGAGGTGCTTTCCACGGAGCTTCTATGCTAATATTACTCCCCTGTGCCAAGAATGCTTGCAGCTTGGCCCTTTGTCCTCATCATTTAATTTATTTAAGAAGGAAATAGCGTCTTTACTGTAATAACTTACAATTATTCTGTTTTGTCGTTTATATTTTTGTTTATTTTTTCTTCTGAGTATTGTTCTTTCCATTACATATGCGTGTACAATATCTTCATGGAATTCTTCTGTTTATTGTATAATAATAATAATAATAATCGTTGGCGCAACAATCCATATTGGATCAGGGCCTTGAAGTGTGTTAGAGAACTTCATTCAAGACCGTAACGGTACACTAGGAGGCAATGTGGTCAGCATTGTGCTCGCCCGAGATTATTACCCTGATTTGACTCAGGTACTCATTCACAGCTGAGTCGACTGGTATCCGACGTCAAATCACGATGCAAATTCCACTGCCACCAGTGAGATTTGAACCGCGACCTTCCGTATGACAGCCTAGTGCTCTAACCACTGAGCTATCCGGACACAGTGTTTATTGTATACTTTGAATTAAATAAATAAATAAAATAAAAGCAGCGCACCACAGCGCTAATTGGGCTCCTCGGGACGGGCGCTGGAATATATCTACCCTAACCAACAAAGTCCCGTCAGTATAACAAAGAAGTGCCCTAGAGGAACCATAGGGGATCTTAGTCTTCATGATAAATCTAACGATAATGGTCAGTGACTTATTGCCTGCCCAAAATGCCATTGTTATGAGGGCTTTTTTTCAAAAACTTCGCAACTCCATTGAGACCAACATTCTTTTTTTCTTCAGTCTTTGTCCCATTTACAAGCGGGGTCGGCTCGTTGTGATCAATTCCGCCATTTGGCTCTATCAAATGCCTGATCTGGATGCATCCCCATCCAGCGTATCAAGCCGCCGTTATTTTGACTGGCCTTTTGGTCGTTTCCCATCGACTTCGATGTGAAGACCAATCTTGGCAAGTGAATTCAGACCAAGATTATGACTGAAAAAAGTGGCGAGCCAGATTCAGAAGAGCCAACTCAGTTATGGAACTGGACAAAGACTGATGAAGGATAAGGTGCATTTTGGCGTACATACTACTTCACAAGCTTTTACTTGAAAGCTCACTTTCCACTCGGTTCATGTGGCTGGCGAAACAGATGCCATTGTGTTTGTTAATAAGCGTATTAGATACTCTTCACATATATCAGTGTGAATGTGTAGTGTGTACTTCGGCGTAATCTGGTGTTCTGCTGACCATTTCTTTTTCTCTATTTTTGGCTCTCAAATAGGCAACTGCGTTGGAGTTCTGGGTAGAAATTCATTGAACCTTCTTCTCTGGACATACACTGGACTATCGAATGCAATCGGTATCATTAGCTTTTCGCATAATAACTTCTCCCTCTATTCAATATCAAGGTGCGTTAATTAATTTGCTTTTGTTGACAGCAATAGATTTGCTTAATGTAAAAAGTTCATATTCTCTTCACTATTTAAATTGCTCTGTATTCAGATAGAAAAAAGTTTTTCTTATCTTGATTCATTCTTGAATCCATTTGCGTTGGGCTCAGCCAATTATTTGATATCGTTAAATTGATTGCCTCGCCATCCACCAAATGCCATGGGGAACCAACAACATAACGAAAAATTGCAAGTATTTCCAAATATCAGAATATTAGGCCATGAGCCATTACTGAAAAGACACCTTACCTTAAGTCTCTGTTGCTTCTCATCCATCTTTTTATTAAAACCCATCCAAAACTAAATCCAACCAAATTTACAAGAAAGTGGTCCCCAGATTTGCCGTATTATCATTTTGTGTGCACTAGTTTTATGCCCTTAAAATCAACTAGAAAGATCTGAATCTATTATTTCATTGTACCGCGAGTATTTTAATGGTCTCTAGCGGAGCAGTTCGCCCATGTAGCGCCTCCATTGCGCAGGTGCTCTCAAAAGATATCTTGAATCTAATCTTTACGTACGTCTATGGGAAATATCCGTATTCGCGATGTGTTGGAAAAAAAGGCAATTATAATTCTGCAGTCAGTCATTCACAATCATAATCTGAATTTAATCAAAGGAAAATTAAACACAATAGACATTTTCTAAAGAAATCGTAGTCACGTAAAGGCGCAGCGCATGGACGTATGTAATCGAGCTACGTTTTCAGATGAGAGTATGAGAAAATGGAAAAAAATGGATGAAGGAATATTAAAGTTTTACGCTTGAGAAGCTTAGGCTACTTGGCTAATAATGAGGTACCTGTTGTACGCTGAGGTGCATACGTTCGGCTCCATATAGCACGGAATTACTCAAATCAAATTACTGGATAAGAACGAGACGGTGGAAGACTCCTCACTTTGTTAGTGTGAACTGAAGGTGCTTTTAGTAACGATGGTGGTTCTTCTGGAGAGGTTTGTACGTCACCTGAATGAAGTGGCTGTGGGTAAATGCATTCCTTGCCGATAAAAAACCGATTTAGGAATAAATTACTTTCTTTCAGCTTTTCACAGTGTATGCAGTGGAGAGCAGTAGGGTTAATATTCCTTATCCTTTCATGAGTCAATATATTGTTGGACGAATCTTTGTTCTTCGAATTACTACATAAATCAAAGAAGTTGGTTAGTTGCTAGTTACCACCATATAAACCGTTTCGCTCGGTAGTGGTATATGATGCGTATGGCAGTGGCGAAATAACTGTTCTACGGGATTGGGGTATGATCGCAGACTCTTTAGGAACTTCGTTAATGCCGTGGCATTATATAGGATTTCGGTCGATAGGTGCTTGGTACCATCTTGGTTTTAAAATGGTTAGGAATTTGCCCCTCTTTTAGTCGCAACCGATTCATTCATTCATTCAAACCATGCTTTCACTGCGATAGCAGTTTCACCTGAATATACTTCAATGTGCAGTTGACTATTTCGGGATAGGTAAGACAATTCCACATAACAAGGAGCCTCAACAAAAAACCCTGCATATACTCCCGCCGTAATCCTCGCACTTTAGATCCATCGTCCGTGTCATAACTCAAAATTCTCCTCGATAAGGTTGGACAAATCCTCCGCCGCCTGACTGATTTGAAGATATTCTTGAAATCCAGATACCTCTTATTAGGCTTCGCTAATAGAATCAACCTCTATTTCTTCGGTCGTATGAAAAATATTACTTCAGGTATGCATGTCTTGAAGGTTCTCATGAATATTTCCAGTATAGTTTTAAAAACCAGATTAATAGTGCTGTAGGGAATGATATCTAAGCCCGTTGTATTGCCATTATCAATCCTTCTGCAGCTGCACTCTAGCTCTTGCTTCGTAACTGGGTATCACGAAGGCAACGGTTTATTTGAAACCACTTGGGTGGGGAAGGGGGAATTCGGAGGCCAAAAAACAGTTTGGTATCATGAAAAGGTAAGCGTTCAACATCGATTTTTCCCAAAAGGTTCGGGCAAGTTGTTTGTGCAGTTTTTTCGTCCCCCGCCCACTTCAGCACCCTGTACTCTTAGCCACGTGGGTTTATTTACATTATTGCACATAGTTGTTCAAAGCACTTCCTCCTTCTGGCTTTATAATTTACGTAAGGCTACATGAAGGTCCTTTTTGTCTACCAACAATTTCTTGATCTCATCTCTCACATATTTTACGAGTATATCAACCTAAACTCTTTTTCGAGAGAAAAGACGTACTTCCGGCATTTACCAATATTATGTTTAGCTTCGAGAAGTTTCCGAGTAGTGTGTAACCTCTTGTATTCGTAGACCTGCCGTCCACTTCCACCTAATTTTTGATATCTCACATTCATAACAAATTGTTTTGTGGGAGCAGGTCTCTTCCAAATATACTAAACACTATCCGTTTCGGTTAACTATCCTTCCCGGTAAGAATATTGACATGGATGTAGGAGACCCACGCGTTGAAACGTTAGTTCTAATGTAATTGTATAAAACCTTCTCCACTGGTTTGAGTACAAACGGCGCAAATTGTTCTGAAAGGTTTCGGGTGAAAAGGATCCTTTTTGTGCGTTTTCGCAATAAAGGTAAAGGCAAAGATAATAACCTACCCGACTTCATACTCTTGATATATATCCCAAGGTTATGCTCTCCCTTGCCACCCTTAGAAGAGATCCTAAGATGATTGCTAATCCATTCTAGAAAGATGCCATCCGTTCGGGGTAATTCCGGTGGTTTCAAGGTTCCCACCTCCCATGTTACCCTATGCGGTGAAGGAGAAGCTTTTTATAGCCTTGGAGTGTTCATACCGCGATAATCCATTGTACTCGAGTACATGTTACCCTAGCTTCCGAGCATACCTCTTTCTATCTAGTATTGATGTGTCAGGCGGAGTGTTGCCGTCTTCTTCCGTGGGATAGAACCCCGGAAAATAAGTTTTGAGAAACAGATACACCTTAAAGGTTATATCTTCCTTTTTCAAACAGCGAGGGGATATTGCCCTATCTTTGGCTATATACATATATATGATAGGGAGGCTACTTCTCTGCTTTGTTCCCTTCACAGAATTTGCTGAAGCTGTTTTGCTCTGCTTTGCTGATTGCGTTGCTATAAGTCGTCAGCACATTTTTATCCGTCGGTGATGATAATATAAGGTATGAAACTGGAACATTTGAAAGGGATCAAGGGATTAACAAAATTACTGCAGTAGTTACTGCAAGTTGTCTATTTTGTAGATATCCACAAGAGATTGCTAGTACCACATCAAGTTATATTAAATTATTACACTGCTGGTATGACCTATTAGCTGCATAGAAATGGAGTCTTCGTATAACGAAATATTCTCAAATATCCTTTTCGCTCTATAACGTTGCAGTTGGATGTTGGTCCTTGGCCTTCCGAAGCCTCCTTCCATTTTTTCGATTTTTTTTCAGGTGGTTAACTACCTTTCACCTTGCCTTTTGGTCCATTGTCTTGCTTTAATTCGGAGTCTGTGCCGAAACATTTTATTAGCTGATTTTGTATCTTTACTTACTCTAGACTGACTCATTACCTTTCTGATGAGTTTAATCGGTTTTGCTGGAACTTTAAATTTAGACAATATTGGATCGATAATGTCACGTGCCTGTTCGAAATCGACGAAAATTTGATGGACGTCCACATTATATTCAGAATATCTCTTCTGCTTTTCCTTCTACTGTACCTGCTTCACTAAGAATATCTCAACAGTCGTTGTTTTTGGCAGCTTCTTTCCATATCCGACACTTTGGTGTATCACAGTATTTTAAGTGCATTTTCGACTTCTTTAAGTGAAGGTGGTGAAACAGGTGCTTGTAAGGCTTTTACTCTTTCGATATACGGAGATTGTGTTGTATTATTGAATTGAACCCAACGATTTTGAATTTACTTCATATCTTAAATAAGATTCCTCACCGCGTCTCTGCAAAATATAGCCTTGAATTGGAATCTTGCTATCACATTATTCGTTTAGTTGTAAGTGAATTTTAATCATTGTCTCTTAAATTCATTCAATCTGCAGACTTTGTCATTCATAATATATGCGTTCGTTCTTTTTCTTGCCAGGGGTACGTCCTAACGTTACGTACGGACCATATGTGCGGCTCCTGATATTATTAATATTCAGCACTCCTACTGCCTGGCGGTTCATGTCAGATGGTTTCCTCTGCAGCCGTCTTGATTGCGTCCTTTATCAGCGTCCACTATTGGGCAACCCCATTGGCTTCCTGGTATCCTTTCAGTGTCTGCATGATTTGTTCGTTCTGGAGCTAGTGACACTGCTACGTCCATTATTTGCTATCCGAGTTCGTGAGCAGAAATCAAACACTGACTCAAGGCGACTACAGAATTCGTCTTTTACTGAGTCGCCCTTGTTTTCCGTTGGAGTTTATATGTTGTGTGTATTCGAGAGTCAAATATCTCACTGCCTAGTAATTTTAATTTTCTAACCCGCCAAGAGATCAATCTTGCAATTCTCGTCCTGTTTATTGAGTGCATGGTAAAGTATTCAAGATTGTAACATACCACGGATTGCATCTGCCCATCGCAGAAATAGCTTGTCGGAGTGGCAATAATGCCTACGATAAACCTGTTAAATTATCGGAATTTATTTATTCAGAAGCTTTTGTGGCAATAGATGATGATAATCATAATTGGCGATTCTCACTCCAAGGTTGCATATGTGCCTCACATTCACCTTATTATTAATATTCTGTTAAGGAAAAGTCGCACCGCGTCCTTGAGGAACTATTGTGTCCCTTTTACTGGTTATAGAGTACCTATTAACTATAGTATCTCAAGCAGGCCTATAAGCGTTAGGAATTTTAGTATATTCCCTACTTCCAAATCTTTCAACTTTACATCTGGCATTAAGTTTTTTCCCAGGTGCATCGACCTACTTTGCACAAGTGCGGACACTGTCGCAGAACGTGTATAGAGGTTTCAACACATTCCGCACAGAACCTGCAGGCAATATCTGTAGATATTCGTAGCTTCCATAGGTGACAGTTTAGCCGGCAGTGACCACTATGATTCGGAAATTCTTCTTGGTGTGCTTACCCATTGGCTCCAAGTACACTTTCTTTGGACCAATGACTCCGGCAACCGCTCCTTCTGCTGTGAGGGATCTAATATTCACATGCTGGATAAAGTAAGGATAATCGTTTGATCTTCGTACGAAAAATTTTGTGCTCGACTTTATGGCTGAACTCGGTCTGACGCAGGATATGTCCGTAATTATTGCCATCAACCGTAACGAAAGTAATATTGCTATAATCTGGTTTGTGATCTCGTGATTATATCGAACTCGACTATTAAAGGCCAACGAATTGCGATCGATCCCATTCTGAGTTCTTAGGAGGCTCTTAATTATGCGGGAGGAAGGTGTAAGTACTCATTTCTATATAGTAAGGGATAATGCCTAATGCCGTTTGGCTGAAGTGTAAACACCTATTCCGCATAGTGCTATCTGCCTTATTAAATGCAGCTCAAGAAGATTGTATACAGGAGGATGATTTTCCAGCGCATTATTCGAAATGTTATGGTGGGAAAAAATCATGGCACATCTTCGACGGTCGATGGTAATTTCGGGAGAAAAATTTCGTGCATTGGCGTGTGCCAACGTAGTTCCGGGGATGCCTAAGCGCCATCGTCACACCGAGACACCAATACATTAACTACATGGGTCGTGGACCACTTAGCTACTTCGTCCCTCCCCCAAAGATACACAATGAAATTCCGCTGCTGCTCGATCAATACGGTGAACCAGAGGGGTTAGGGTTAACATACCCAATATTCGGTGATACATTGTGTGATGTTTCAGGAATTATCTCTGTAGCGAGTATGATACACCAAATTTTACAAAGGTAACTAGAAAGGAATTGTTTACGGGGTCGGGATGTTGGACAGCGAACGACAATAATAACATCCCCAGACGAAGTATTTCGGGCTCTGAGCATTCTCTAGGAACTGCGCCACATTCAAGCCGGACTTCACGGGGAACTTTGCTGTGGATTTTCCAACCAGAACAGAGTGAAATACCGGCTACGGGCTGTAAGGCTATGATACAGTATTCTTTAAAGCCAAGTCAAAGCTGGTCTGTTAAGTCGATGTGGGAGTTTTTCAGATACACACAGTGTAGCCGAGTTGTACGGTCTCGCAGGATTCACCGGTGTAGCAGCGTAACATAGTCATTCTGACCAACAGTCAAACGACATAAAGGCCTTGTAGTCAGTGGCAAAATCTGCCACGTTGGTAGAACAGTGCAGGACACATTAAACTGTCTGGACGGCACGCTCGAGGCCGCTCTCCTCTGCATTCCTGGCCATAGGAAAATGAACGAACTGATGAACTAGCCAAGCGGGGTTCTGATCTTTACAGTCCCTCAGGAGGCATAGTCCGTGTGTGAAATTTACTCGCACTACTAAGCAGCGGCGGACCTCAGATGGCGAAGGCTCACCTCCTGTACTAAGTCAAGTAAACTCAAACCATCAGGCACTTCTTTTGCGATTGCCCACCTCTGGCTAGACCCAAGCTACTGATGCTCGGTAACCATTCAGGGCCTGAGGGAAATCTCTAGCTGCAAAGGGGAGCTGCATTCTATCGGGAACGCTACTGGCTGCCTCGAGAATCTGAGCCGGCTGGACTCTGCCCCCTTGCTCCTACCACAGCAGTCATGGTGTTAGCTTTTTGTTGCATCAACAAAGCGCACCACGAAAAAAAAATTATCGCCTGGAGGTCAAAGTATAGTCTAGGTGTCAGAGCGCGAAAACGTGGATTGGTACCCAAGATGGAGCATAAAAACTGGAAAACGCCAGGCCGAAGCCCATATTCAGACGATATGCTAGATGGTGATTTAAGAGCTTCTCGATTCCATCTAGATCGCGCTTATGACCAGGTGTAGCAGTATTTGTTACTGCCTCTATCCATAACAAAAAAATGTATGCATTTTGACATATTATATGTCCATCTTGAGTTGCTACTTATTTATACAAAATATAGGAGGCATTTACTCTCTATATAGTTATCCAGTTCAGTAAAGTCATAATGTTATAATTAATCTAACATAGTAACGGGTAATTGGATATGTAAGCAGGCTCCGCATGTGAACAACTATATCATCTCATTTCGGTGCTCCTGCCTTAATTCCTTCACGAACAACAAGAATTTGAACTCCAAAAAGCTATCGTAACAGGCGTTACGTGCCAAATGGTGCTAATGAACTTGAAAGTACAATTCCGCAAATATTTTTGCATCATTTTCCTCAGGTGATCAGACCTTTAGCCTTATCCATCCAATTCCACCATTTGCAAACCCACAATGCGATGTGGTGCATGGAACACTTGCAAATGCGGGCCAAGACCGGGGAGTAGCTCCATCTTCCTCTCCAGCGAAATGTCAAGTCATCCACTTTTTCTAAAGGTCGAGCGGATCGCTTGCAAAATATAATAATGAAGCAAAAATGGAATGGAACGACACAATAACAAAACCAAAGCCATGTTTGCTTTCTGGCTGACAAACCTGATGACGACCTAATACTACCACTACCGTACGCGCTTGCATAATAAATGTATCATCATTCATCGTCATCATCATGGTCTTCCTGAGTTCCCTTAAAGCTCCTGAGTAGTGAACTTAATAAACACGCATTTAACAGGGTACCACGTAAGTTATGTCAACATATGTATACATAGCACTATAATCGGCACCTCATGAAAGGGTCATAGTCTAAATTCGAAATTTAGTTTGGTCTGTTTTTTCCTGATAATTCGATAATGATGGTGATTTGCCAGAACTTTACCTTTTATCTTTAGATTAAATTGTAAACATACTCAGCACGAGGGTGATTTGAGAGCATTCACCACGATATATTGATATTTTGATGAAAGTGGCCGAAAAGGAATTTGGTGAGAAAGGGACATCATTTTGCATTGGGTTTAAAGGGCGGCTCCCAATACATACGAAACGAAATATGGCTCCCTACATGAGGATGGACGATTCCATAGCCTACATAGCGACGAAACCTATGAGCGTCCGGTTGTGGATAAAATCCGGCTCAATAGTTTACGGTGGGCGGGTCACTTAATCCGTATGGATGAGGATGATCCTGCCCGGAAAGTCTATAAGGGCAATATCTCTGGTAGAAAGAGAAGACGAGGCAAACCCTGCCTAAGATGGAGCGATGGCGTAGGTCAGGACGCCAGACGGCTTTTAGGGATATGGAATTGATGGAGCTTGGCGCAAAACCGGGATGTCTGGAGTACCTTATTAAGGCAGGCCTAGACCGGATACCGGTTGTTGCGCCGTTGATGATAATGATTAAAAGAAAGTGCTGGATTGGTCATTTCCGAAAGTGAACCTATTTTATATACTGGATAGCAGTGAGCATAAGGGAGTGAGGATTGAAAATGTGTGCCCCGAAAAGTGTAACAGGTCTCGTTCTCAGAACCCATCCAGCCGAAAATATGTATGAATTCTTGGCCTCAAAATACATCTGCTCAAATAAAGTTAGTAATAGCATATTACTATATCTTAGAAATTTACAGGAAGGCCCCCCTTAATTCCATCCCAGAAGCACACAATTTGGTGCCATTATAAGCAAAGATACAAGGCAGAAGTTTGAAAAAATCCAAGTAATATTAACAAAATTATAGAAGATCAAAATTGCGTATTTCACGTGAATTTATTAGGTACGTACCAATGGGAAAACGTGCATCTGAAATTTTTCACACAAGATGAACACAAAACCTTTACACTGGAAGCATCCAGCTCCAGTTAAGATATTGCAGAAAACAATCAAACCTATTAAAATCTTATTGGGTTCACCAAGGTACGTGCCTTATAGGCGATTTGCTAACTCCACACAGGCATAACCTACATTCAAAGGAAACTTTTTATACTATCAGAATAAGGGCGGTACGGTTACCGCTGACTCCTGCATTACGGATTACGACAGCTTTTGTTATTGATTGCCTTCAAAGTTTGAAGCTAACCTTGTGCATCGCCGTCATGAATTTCTTCACCGCCCTCAAGTTATTTTTGAAGTTTGCATGTGCTCCATGATATTCTCGGGTTGCAAAAACACCTGGCCCCAATTTCCATATTCGCCCACTATGGGAAGTTTTGGACATTTAAAAGTGACATCCTTCACATCCTCTTCAGTCATTCCTCACGTCGGGCACTATGCTATAAAGAGACGTTATACCAGAAGCGATAAAAATATGCGTGATACCCACCATGTGTAGTAGATCTGTGGTAATTCTGTAGGTCCTTTTGGTGAATCGTCCGATTTTTTTGCTATGGTGAATCGTCCCATTTAATGCCATTGCCGGAATGGTTAGATTCAGTCCATGCTAATTGTCGACAATAGGCATGGAACTCGCCAATCACATGCGATTTGGTGAATCATCCAACCCAAAACGGTGCAGATATTGCCTCTAACAACAAACGTGTCCTGTCTGGTCTGGTCTCACCATGTTTCCGCTGAAGCCACACCCTAAGGTTGTGAATGAGGTTTTTGCGTCCAGCAACTCACCCCATTTGCGTCGCCAGAGATCCTTCACCTCTGACCTTGCAAGCACCTCATACAGGTGATGCGTAAAGCAGAATAGATCGCACCACTAGGCTAGCTAACATTTTTGCGAGGATGCATTAGTTACCTTTTGACATGCATACTCTAGATGTTACTCAACGCTCAGTTTAGTACCAATCATCACCACTCAGTCGGTTTGAAACGGCCACATATCCATCGACTGCCACTTTCACTGTTTCACATAGACCTACCCATCCTCTGCGTTTTTTGCTATAACCTCTACTGTCAAGTCATCCGTAAAGCCGGGAAGAGCTCCATTATATATGACATGTTACAGCATGGTAATGATAGACCAGAGCTTCTAATTATCCGGGAACACCTATGTCAACCAATGCCCATTTTATTCGGTTTCACTTGGCGGAATTGAATACAATTCCAGCACAGCCGCAGACGCCAGAAAGCAGCCACCATGCCTATGGAATCCACCGTAGAATGGGCACGCCGGTGCTCCGACAAGCCGTTGCTGTTTTCGGCCATCGGCAGGAGTCTGTTGAAGATGCCTCTCGCCATCGTCTTCTCCGTTGTAACCAACAGGTAGATCGGGCAATATGGTGCTGGATAACCAGAAGGCTTGTTATGTTTGGAAAGCAATACCAACTTTTGCATTTTCCACTGAGCAGGCAAGGTGTTTGCAAAAAAGTCAGGCTTAATCTTCACTGCCAGCTTCAAATCTCTGTTAGGGATGCCATCTACACCTGGGGTTTTATTTTGGCCGATCCTACCACAAATTTCCCGTAACTCTTTCGCAATTATTAATTAATTATTTGTTTAATTAAGGACAATATACAGAAAAGTAAATTCCTAGTTGAATATTGCCTTCAGAGGGAGGACCAAGTAAATGGCTTAACTTGTGCTCAAAGCTAAGGAAGATGACTGAGCCAAATAACCCAAAGTATAGGGCGTTGTAGGACCAGCATAGCCTCGGAATCGGGGAGTGCAAATAAGTGTCGCGAAGGGTACTTTAAAAATGTCCGCACTACGTGCACTCTGAGAGGCGATGCGAAGAATAATATCGGAGTTGGCAAAGCAGTCCATCAGGTAATTACAGAATTTGAAATGGGTACACCTATCAAGGAAACGACGTTCCTGCAGTCAAGGGAGATTAAGTGTGCAGAACCGTGACGGGGAAGGCTCGTTTTGAAAAAGAGGGTCCGAGTGAATTTATGTTGTATAGCTTCAACAGCACGACAATCACGGTTGAGGAAGGGAGACCAGACTGCACAGCAATACTCAAGGATGTTTCTGACAAGAGAGTTGAAAAGTGGAAGTGAAAAGGACTGAATTGTGGTAAAGTCGGAGAAGGAACGTAGGATACAACCAAATGTTTTGGGAGCTCGATTGATGATATCAATGAAGTGGGAACTGAAACGAAGTTTGCGATCGAAGATGACAGGTAGGTCTTAAACGGAGTTGAGTAACGTCCGCCAAGAGAGCAGCGAAAGGAGTGGGTTTAAGTGAATAGTGAATGCATCCAATGACATCTGCTGGCATTCAGAGTCAGCTTGTTAACCAAGTACCAACAGATCAAATTGTCAAGGTTGGACTCCAAGAGAACACAGTCCAAATTTACGGTCATCAGCGTACAGCAAACATGGACAAGTGAGGACAGATGGAAGGTCGTTTATAAAAAATAGGAATAGTAAGGGGGCAAGTGTGGAACTTTGGGGAACATCAGAGGTGAAGGAGAAGGAACGGAATGAGTGTCCATGAAAAGAAACTATGTAGGAACGGTATTAGAGGTAGGAGGGAAACCGAGAAATCTTTGAGGGAGGGAAGTTGAGTAAGAAGAATTTAGCGAGAAGAACATTGTGGTAAACATATCGTTTGGCCAAGGCTTTGGCGAAATCGGTGTAAACATTGTGTACCTCTTGTCGTGAATTAAAGCATTTAGCAACTTTAGTTAGTAAAGACCAGAAGGTTTGAAGTAGTAGATCGGTCTTTCATGCAACCATGCTGTTCTTTCATAACGACGTATCTCTCGAGGAGGAGCAAGCCGAAAGAAGAGTTACAGTTAGTGAAGGATCTCCGCCCTTGAGGATGATAAGGAACGACCAAAGTTCAGGAAAGTAACATTCTTCTTCTTTTTGAAGATAATACACAGAGGTAGGGAGATGTGTTGTTGACAGTTAACAAGGAAGTGATAAGGAAGTCTATCGCGACTAGATATTAGAAGGTATTATGCAGTTATTCGACTGAAACACCGTATTCTGCTATTTTCGTGTCGAGGAAGCAGTCTCTGTCAGAAAGGGAAGGAACCGATCACTTTTCATTACCACACTTTAGACTCAACGCCAAAGGTTTGCATCGATATGATCGAACAAATGTTTGAAGCATTCCTTCTTACTCCTTTCAATGGCCCCTTTTAGGCGGCTGGGTTACCCTTTAAGCCTCTGGTAAAGCCTCGGAAATATGCGGTTCACAAATTTGCGATTTCATTGTTCCATTAGTAGTTGGGTTACCTACTGAAGAGCAGTGACATTTTACGTGCAGTACCATCGCATGCTTCCATCACCCATCGTAAGAATTAGGTGACTTTCTCGATGGCTGTACCATACACGGGTATGTCGGCACATGCTATGAAGCATAGCAGCTACCTAGATATATGAATTCTTTTCAGTTTTGCTCTGACGAATCTATTCTCTAGATGCTCTATTATTTCCTGGAATACTTGCAGTTCACAAACTCATAACCATGCTTGACCCGTCTGGTCTTTCACCAAAGTGCCTACCACGATTTCAATATGGCTCATAGCCATATCTATGTTTTTCTCGCGGATGTTTTATGAGGATAAATTCTGCGCAACCTGGCAGCGGTTCTGGTTGATCTGTATCAACCTTATCTGAAATATGCTAAGGCAAGAAAAGACTCGGTCTACCGTGGGACCTGGGGAAATAACCATAATCGTAAGACCCGTAATTTGAGATCTTCCAAGTACCAAGCCTGCTCCACCATCTACCCTCGAAGAAATGAAAGACAGATGTTGTTGCTCATCGAATTATAGGGGCTACTGTAAGTAAACAAACTAGAGCCGGGCGATTTCAACGAAGAAAATCTATGAGTGACCAGATTTTCCAGGGAAGTAAATAGTTGAAAAAATCTGGGAGTTCAACATTGATATGCATAAAATATTCATGGACTTCAAACAGGCATATGATAGTAAATACCGACCTGTACTGATGGTTGCTTACCTGCAATTGACTTCTGTTTCTCGCTAGATTGGAGAGCTTTCATGGCGTTCAACAGCGACCAATTACATGATTCAGTAGTCGTACGGTAGTGGATGAATTACCTTGGTAATCGTACAGCAGTTGTCTTGCATAGTCAGCCCAGAATATTGACAAGCACTTCGCAGCCACCAACAATTTTCTTTCCACTCTGGATCCTCCTACGCTGACCACATCAACACCTTTCATATCATTATCAAGCAATATGGGGGGTTTAGGTCTCCGTTTCATCTGCTGTTCATTGATCCTGGGAAGGCTTTCCATAACGTCAACAGGGAGTACGTCTGAACTGCTCTAGGCAAGAGGGTATTGCATTGAAACTAGTAATTGTTATGAAAGTTAAGCAAAAGTAAATTGCAGAGTCGGACAAATTTACATTCTAACATCACCACTTTTTAAGGTTTTGTGTGAATCAAAACTTTATTAAAATCGATTCAATATCTGTCTGTCCGTCTTTCTATCTGTCTGTCACACACATTTTTCTCAGGAACGGCTATACTGATTAACACGAAATTTGATGATAAGATGGAAACTTTCCACTTTGAGCTTAAAAGGGGAATAAAGTTTTTTCCATCGAATATAATCATGTTGGGTATTAAATTGAATGTCTCGATTAGCACTTTGCGAAATCAGTACTAGTTTCGACATTTGTTGGAAAGACGAGGAGAGTGGGGGGTCGGAACTACCACAGGCCTCAAAATACTCTCCACATCGGTATCTACACAAACTAACTTAATAATAGAATATTACTATGTTTTTGGGGAGATTGATTAGAAACCCTCCTTAATTGTATCCTAGAGTTGCAAAAAGTAATGTAGACTATAGTAATAAGCGTGATATCCTTAAGTTTGATCAAAATCGTTCCATTATTAATAAATATCAATATCACACTAAAATGAGTAGTTTGACATATTGAATATACAAATACATTACGGCCTACATGCTGAGAGGATATTTCTGCACTCAAATATATTTACAGAATAAAAAAGTAAAACCTATCACACTGACCTTCGAGCTTCCGGTTTCCCGACTTGTGTTTAGTTATTTATATTTGTATAACAATATCAATTACTGGAGATAGGCATGTGTAAATATATGTATGTTCTAATGAAGTTTACGGGTAGTGATCAATAAGATTTTTTTTTTTTGTGCGTACACGGAGGTGGAAAATCTTAAAAAGACACGTCCGCTGCAGCTCCGCCGCCCGAACGACGGAACTACCGCGGGCGCGTGTGGGATTCACACCCACTAAAAACCACCCCCGGTCTCTCCAGCCCCAGCCCCGCGGGACCACCATTGAAGTATTACTTCGCGGGGTAGGTTTGCTCTTAGGCACTCATCCTTCTCCTATTTGCAGCTTTCCTCCTTCTTTGTTCCTTCAGCAACTTCTCCTGCATTTGGATGATTGCGAAGCCAACCGCAAGCCACTTCTCCTCGGACTCCAACATCTCAGTAACCAAGCTCTCCGGGATCCCGCTCCTGCCCAGCACCTGGTTTAAGCTCCTTCTCTCCATCGTCCATCGCAAATCGTGAGCAGTGAAACATCACATGCTCTGGATCCTCCGGTATGCCATCGCATCTGGGACAGTTCGGAAAATCATCCAACCCAAAGCGGTGCCGATAGTGCCTGTAACAACCACCGTGTCCCGTGAGGAACTGGATAATGTGGTAGTTGGTCTCCCCATGTTTTCGCTCAAGCCACACCCTAATGTTGGGAATGAGCCTGTGCGTCCACCGACCTTTCGTAGACTCGTCCCATTTGCGTTGCCAGAGATCAAGCGACTCTGATCTTGCCGCATTTCTACGCTGTGCATGCCCCTCCATATGTCTTGCATTGTACAGGACACTCATTTCTTTGGCCAGAATATCAACCGGGATCATGCCTGCCACCACCAATACTGCCTCATCTGATGTGGTTCTAAAAGCACTGCAAACCCTCAAAGCCATCCGCCGGTAAACCGAGGTCACCTGCTTCCGTCTCTGAGAGTTTGCAAGCGCCTCTACCCACACAGGCGATGAGTAGAGCAGGATGGAGCGCACCACTCCGGCTAGCACCAACCTCCGGCAATGTTTCGGTTCACCAATATTTGGCAACATTTTTGCAAGTGCTGTGGTGGCGCCGGCTGCCTTTTGGCATGCATACTCTAGGTGTTCCCTAAAACTGAAGTTGGTGTCAATTATTACCCCCAGGTATTTAATAGCGGGGTTTGGTACGACCGTATGTACACCGACCTCCACTTTTACAGTGTTAATTTCCTGCGTTTCGTTATTAAGACCGCTTCCGTTTTCGCGTCCGCCAAGGTCAGCCCGGTCTTTTCTAGCCAGGACTTTACCGCTCTCACTGTTTCTATTGCGTAAACCTCCACATCTTCTGGGTATTTTGCTGCAACAACCAGAGCTAGGTCATCAGCAAAGCCAACAATCGTAGTCCCCTCTGGGACGGGAAGAGCAAACACCCCATTATACATGATATTCCACAACAGGGGGCCAAGTACCCATCCCTGTGGTACCCCGACTGTGACAATGTACTCTTTGGGGCCCTCATCCGTCCCGTACCAGAGAGTCCTCTCTGAGAGGTAGTTTTCCACCAAATTTGCTAAGTATCCCGGGACATCTCTGTCAGCCAACGCCCGTTTAATTCTATTCCAGTTGGCCGAGTTGAATGCGTTTTTGACATCCAACGCCACGATGGCACAGCAGCCGCCAGAAATCAGTGCACCTTTTGTCAGGTTTACCACCATGCCAATTGCGCCCAGAGTGGGCGCGTCGGAAACCAAACTGGCGTTCCGACAAACCATTGCTGGCTTCGAAGATGGGCAGGAGTCTGTTGTAGATGACTCTTTCCATCATCTTCCCCATTGTATCCAACAGGCAGATAGGACGATACGACGCTGGGTTTCCAGGTGGCTTGCCAGGTTTCGGAAGCAACACCACCTCGAAGGTGTTGGCGAAAAGGTCGGGCCTAGTCTTCACTGCCAGTTTCAAAGCTCGGTTGGGGATGCCATCCAAACCTGGGGCCCTGTTGTCACCGAACCTACCACATATTTCCCGCAGCTCCTCCACAGTTACAGGCGGTATTATGCCGTCATTTAGCTGGACAAAAATTTACCTTTCCCTATTTTCGTGGTGAGGGAACAGAGTGGTAACAATCTGTTTCAGGAGGCGCGGACAGGTCACCTGGGGTGATTTCTGCAGTCTTTTCATCGCCACTCTGTAAGCCTCGCCCCAAGGGTTTATGTCAGCATGGAAGCAGTTCTTTTTGCTCCTCCGAATGGCTTCCTTTAGGCGGCCACGCAATTGCTTGTGTGCCTCCTATCGACCGTCGCCACCGGGTTTTCCCTTGAGCCTCTGGCAAAGCCTCCTTGCCCGAAAACATGCGGCTCGCAATCGCCTTCTGGACATGGTAGCATCGCATGCTTCCGTCACCCATCGAGTGATCTGGGTGGCTTTCTCTCCAGCCGTACCACTCAGGGATATGTCGGATTTGAGCACCGCGGAAAACGTGTCCCCCTCGAAAGCTTTCATTGTCTAGCCAAGCATACCATCCGGCATTCTGCGAAAACTCTTTTTCGAGCTCGATCCGCCCTTGATCTCTATGCAGATTGCCTGGTGGTCGCTGTGATTATAGTCCTCACTGACATGCCAAGCGATTCTACTGGCTAAAGTGGCACTCACGTATGTCAGGTCCACTATAGGCCCCAGGCCCCTTCCTCGGAAAGTGTACGAAGACCCAACATTCGCCAGTACCACGTCCAGCTCCGCGAATGCTTCGAGGAGAACACGTCCCCTGACATTAGTTATCTGGCTGCCCCATTCAAGAGCCCACGCATTGAAATCGCCTCCTATTATGATCGGCCAACGTCCTCTTGCATCCAAAGCAAGAGCAGCAAGCATCCGCTCATACTCGACGAGTGTAGCGCTGGGTGGAGCATAGCAGCTGTAGATGTGGATGCCCTTCACCCTCGCTCTGATGAAGTCCTCCTCCGGATGCTCCATTATTTCCTGGAAGGCTTGTTCTCCACAAGTCCACAGCGCTGCTTGGCCCGTTTGGTTTTTGACCCAAACGCTACCACCACCCGCCACATCGATGTTTTTCTCTCAGATGGTTTGCGCGAGTAGATCCTGCGCCACCTCGCAGTGGTTGAGGTTGATTTGTATCAACCTCATCTGCGATTTGTGCTAAGGGCTCTCCTGTATTCCGGGCACCTGCTGCTGCCCGCAATGTGCCGATGGTCCACACCCTCCTTTCCTTTGCACAGTAGACAATTTGGGTCAGCTCCGCAGTCCTTGCTGATGTGGCCTTCCACTCCGCTTCTCCTGCATTGCTTTGACCTGTCATTTGGGTTAGTGCATGACTTCGCAATGTGACCAAAGCCAAGGCATCTAAAGCACCGTTTTAACGCCACCTGTTCCCTAAGGCGACACATAATCCAGCCTATTCTCACTCTCCCTGCTGCTAACAGTTTGAGTGCGTTCTCCACTAGTTGGCTGATGATGGCGGTTTGTGTTCCCCCATATGCTTTCCTTAGCGTTTTCACCACTGACTCTTGTAGTCCGGCAAGATCGAACTGTTTCTCCAACGCTTCGCGAACGTCCTCCTTCGTCGTGATTTCATCTATATCTTTGCAGATTATAGTGATCTCCGGCCTGCTAGCTCTTATGTCGGCTTCCTGCCCTAAAGTCTTCCCGATTTGGCTTTAGAATTTGTCCGCGGTTACATCTTTGGATTTTTTAAGTTCCAACATAAGATCTCCCTTCTGCGACCGTCTAATACGGCTGACGTTGTCTCCCAAATTGGTGAGTTCGGGGCCTGCCTTCACTTTCCTGAGAATGTCGGCGTATGACCCTTCGCCCCGTTTGGAAATGAAAATCACCTCCGGTCTAATCTTCCTCCGATAATTTCTTTTCCGCGGTTCTACTTTCCTCCAAGTTTCCGCATCCGCCTTTGAAGGTTCGATCCCTTTTCTCGAGGTAGCCACTGCAGTATTTTCACTGGTAGCTTCAGATGTACTTTGATGTGTGATCCATAAGATGAACATGTATGTACGTATATATGCTTTAGTGCACAGAGTAAAGGGCAAATACATCAAGAAACGATAGACCAATTTAGATTCGTACATATATGTATGTATCAATATATGGTGCTAGGCAATGTTTGTTCGTTTAGAATAATATGTATGTACATATGTATATTTTGTTTGGCAATCTATTTTGCATTCTTAGCTATGTAGGAATGGGAAAACATGCATTGAGAGTTGCTCATACACAACACATAACATTTATACCTACAGCGCCGAGCTTCCGGTATCCCGAGTTGTTTTTTTTTAAGTGAAAGATTTGCCTGATTTTCCTTTTTATTAGCTAAAAATATTTGATAATGTATACAAATACGTATTTTGGAGACCTTATTAAAATCGGTTTACTGTCTGTATGTGTCTCTGTCTGACCGTCCTTCTGTCCGTTTTTTTTTCAGGAGGTGGAAATCTTCAAAAGACACCTGTCTGGACACACCAGCGTTTGGGATTTTTACCCACTAAAACCACCCCCCATTCCCTCCCTCCCCCCGCAGAATCACCCTAAGGTATTACATCACGGGGCGGAATCAGCTCATTCTAGTCACCTTTCTTCTATACGCGGCGCACGCGACTGCGCTTTTCTCCTCTCCTCTGCATTTCGCAGTTTAGTTTGGATAGATGCGATCATGGAGTTGACCGCATCCCAATTCTCTTGATATGCTACCATTTTCGGTACCAGATATTCTGGTACCAGCACCTCTCCTAGAGTGTCCCCTAGTTTCCCCCTTTTTTCCACAAATCTCGGACAGTGGAAGAATACATGCTCTGGGTCCATTCGGGTGAGGTCTCCAATTTAAACCTGTGCCGGTATTGCCGATATCGTCTATGTCCCGTGAGAAACTGGCTGAGATCATAATTAATCTCACCGTGCCGTCTCTCAAATCACTCCTTGATGGCAGAAATGAGCCAGTGAGTCCAACGACCCTTTCCCGATCGTTCTCACCGCTCTTGCCATCTATTTATGGATTTCTCACTCTCAGCGTTCTTCGTCTGCAATAAGGAAGAGATTGGTTTCGCATTGTATATATTCGCTATCTCATCTGCCATCATTCCAGAGATGACGAGTGCTGCATCATCTGAGACAGTCCTGAAAGCTTAGCATACCCTCAAGGCCTCCTGTAGACTGCACTCAGTTTATTAGTGTTAACTGACATCCACAACGCCTCCCTCCAAACTGGGGTTGCATAGAGCATGACTGAGGTCACCACCCTGGATATAAGCAACCTAGAGGTATGCCGTGCCCCTCCCACGTTCGGCATCATCTTCGTCAGGGCCATACTAGCAGTGGATGATTTATCGCAAACATACTGTACGTGTTGCTTATAGCCTCCAAGTATTTGATGGTCGGCTTGCAAATGATGATATGATTCACGATTCTTATACAGGCGTAATTTTTCTTCCGGCGCTTAGCGCTGAGGACCGCTTCTGTTTCTTCCTCCGCTAATGTCAGACCAGAGACCTTTAGCCAACTTTTAACAGCATTAATTATTTCGCTTGAGTATAACTCAGCATCTTCGATATGCTTTGCGACAACAACCAGTGCTATGTCGTTAGCGTAATCCACCATTGTGGCCTCCTCCGGAAGGGGAAGATTAAGTACATCGTTGTACATGATGTTCCACAGTAGTGGGCCCAATACGGAGCGCTGCGGGACACCCGCGGGACGATGTACTTCTGGGGTCCGTCATCGGTGTCATACCAAAACCTCCTTTCAGTTAAATAACTATCGACAGTTGCAGCGAGATAGACGGGAATACCAACCTTCGCTAGGGATTTCCGTATTACATACCAATTTGCCGAATTGAATGCATTTTTTACGTCCAGAGTTACTACCACGCAATATTTGCTGGTACTACCCTTTCCGTAGATTGCATCTTCGGCCAAGCCAGTAACTAATTTGATGGCATCAATGGTTGATCTGGTTTTACGGAACCCATACTGTCGATCTGAAAAGCTGTCTTAGCTCTCAACAACAAGGAGTAGTCTATTATAGATTACCCGCTCTAACATTTTCCCCACCGTGTCCAAAAGACATATGGGTCGGTAGGATGATGGTTCACTCGGAGGTTTACCAGGCTTAGGCAGAAGTATCAACTTCCGCCGCTTCCATGCCGCTGAAAATATTCCTTCGAATAACTCAGCGAACATGTCGGCCTGGATTTCACTGCAATCTTAAGGGCCTTATTTGATACTCCGTCCAGGCCCGGTGCTTTATTGTTTCCTATTCTGCCGCAGATTTCCAACAGCTCGTCTTTGGTGACTGGGGGAATTGCCGTCACATTCAGAAGTGGTCCGAATATGTCGGTGCTCTCCTCTTAATAATAATAATAATCGTCGGCACAACAATCCGTATTGGATCAGGGCCTTGAAGTGTGTTAGAGCACTTCATTCAAGACCGTAACGGTACACTACAGAACACTGTAGGAGGTAATGTGGTGAGCATTACACTCGCCCGAAATTATTACCCTGATTTGACTCAGGTACTCATTCACAGCTGAGTCGACTGGTATCCGGCATCAAATCATGATACAAATCCCACTGCCGCCAGTGAGATTTGCACCGCAACCTTCCGTACGACAGCCTAGTGCTCTAACCACCCAGCTCTCCTTTTGCTGGGGGAATAACCCCTGGATGATTTTCAGCAAGAGGGTGGGACACGTGAGCTGTGGAGAGGAACGGTCTCTGAATCGTTCCATCACGATTCTATAAGCACCCCTCCACGGGTTTACGGCCGCTTCTGAACAGAGCTCCTTAAAGCATTTCCTTTTGCTTCGCTGAATGGCGAGCTTGAGGGTTTTGCGGGCTGCCTTACAGGCGCACTCTTTTTGCCCCTGACCGACTCTACCTGTTGCCGTCCAAGCCACTCTTCTGGCTCGGCGGCAGACTGATCGAAGGCCAGCCAGTTCATTATTCCACCAGTAGTTTGGTCTTCTACTGGTGAATGAGCACATCCTAGGCATGGACGCGTCACATGCTTTGGCAATGCATTGAGCCAGATGGACTGCTCTTTACGTGGAGGCGCCTGCTTTATCAGGTTGATCTAATCACATCTCTGTGATGGTCTCCTCATCCAAAGATTTTGCAGACCAGCCTGAAATTTTTTCGGTTTCGGGCATGATAGCTGTTTGCCCTGCGGCTCGACACATATCTCAAAGTGATTGCCTGGTGATCACTGTGGGTGTAGTGTTCGCTGACGGACAAGGACATACCACGCGCCAGCGCAGGGCTGATAATGGTCTGGTCCACAACCGAGCCTAACCTCCCTTTCTGAAAAGTGTTTACAACACCTTCGTTAGCCAAAACTATGTCCATCTGCGCAAAAGTTTCTAATAAACTGCGCCCCCTAGCATTTGATTCTCTGCTACTCCACTCTAGGGCCCAAGCACTGAAATCACCAGCAATCACCTTTGGACTTTGTCCCCTTGTGTCAACAACAAGATTATCAAGCATTTGCTCGAATTCAGACAATGTCAAACTTGATGGGACGTAGCAGCTGTATGCATATATACCACTTATTTTCGTCCATACAAAGCCACTGGCTGCTTGACTTACAGTATATTGTATGGCCTGTCGACCACAAGCCCATATCGCCGCTCCGCCAGTCGAATCTGTGACCCATATGCCACCATGACGGTTTCTTTTCGGCTCATTTATGATGGCGATTTCCATCTCAGATTCGAACGTGGTCTGCTCAAGTAAATTCTGAGCGACCCTGAAATGATTCAGGTTTATTTGAATAAACCTCATTTTCTCATTGCAGTGAGCGCCTTCCTAAATTCCGGACATTTACTACTTCCGACAATATGCCGGTTATCCTGTCCCTCCTTCACCTCACACAATAGGCATTTGGGGTCCCTAGTGCACACCCCGGCAATATGGCCTTTCTCCCCACACCTTCAGCATCGATCGGATCGATTAATGCTGCTGGTGCATGTCTTCGCGAAGTGCTTACACATGAGGGCATTTAAAGCACCTCTTTAGTGAAGTCTTTTCTCTTAAACAGCAGACAACCCATCCAATCCGAACTTTTCTGGCCGCCAACAACTTCTGCGGTGCTTCCGCTAGTACTCGTATCGTGGCCGTTTGAGTACCGCCACACGCTTTTCGTAAACTCACAACAAACTTATCGGCAAGTTCTTCCAACTTGAATTGCTCCTTCAGAACAGTACAAATTTCTCCTTTCGATGTCATTTCATCGAGATCCTTACATTGTATGTAGAGCTCATGTTTTGGGCACGCACTGCGGCATTCTCCCCAAGTGAGTTTTTCACTTGAGTGCGAAAGTCATCAGTATTGCTTACGCTGGATTTTTTCAACTCGAACATGAGATCCCCTTTCTGGGTTCTTCGGAATCTGTTCACATTTCCGCTCAGATCTTTTAGGTTGGGATTAGCTTTGACCTTTTTGATTATCTCCGCGTAGGACAGATTGCCCTAACTGGAGATAACAATCGCATCTGGACGATTTCGCTCTTTTGCTTTCCGTTTCGCTTTTTTGCTGGTGACTTTAGTCCATCCATCGTTTTCGTTCGTCTTGGGCTTCGTAATGCTGATCGAGTTTCCTACATTCACTGTACGCCTTCCTCCTTCTGAGCCGTTGGTGCTGGTTTTCAGTATGTCCTGTCGGTTTTTTTTCTCTTAGGCGCCTGCTGATTATTTATAGGATCCCCCTCTTTTTCACGTACTGGTTTATTTCGCTGTGATTCGAAATAGTACCGTAATATGTCACTTGGGTCGCTTGTGACACTGTTGGCACAGTAGGGTTCGGCGTATCGTAATTATTTTATTCCTCCATCTGTGATCTATTATAGAAGACTCTAATAGCCCTAACCATATTCTTTATGGCTTGGTGCACGTTGTGCTTGTCCTTGATAAACTCGGACTGCTCAACTATTTGTGCCCTAAGCTGGGTGAAGGGTAATTCTTCCGGATCGGGACTCTGCTCCCTATAAGCCCCGACAGGGTTACTCCTTTTATTCGCTTCTTCATTTTTGGCGTTTATTAACCTTGCCTGTACTTTATCCTTCAACGTCTTTGGCATTGGTGGAGATCGCAAAGTTGATGAGCTTCTTTTGAATTGATCGCTTCCTTGTTCCTGGAGCACCTCCTGCTGTCGCGCATCTTGAACATATGCGGTGAGTGCTGTCACGGTTTTTGTCGGTCAAAAATCTGCTTTCAGTTCACCTTTGTTTGGTCTTGTTACTGGTGTTCTCGGTAAGGTCGTACTTTGCTTGAACGCCTCCTTCTTCAGATCCAAATCACTTATAACATTATATGCGAAGGTGGCCAAGTTGTCCACCATCCAGGGATATCGACGACCGAAGCCCGCTTTCTCACTCCAAAAACCCGCCGGTACTGGGGTTCCGAGCCCCTGCACCGTAAGTTTACTCCTTCTCTCGTCTTCCATGGTGGTTTTATGTTCTAGATATCCTTCCCATAGCCATATTGGTCCACGCACCAGGGATGAGCAAACACTAGCCCATGCACATTCAGAAAAGAAAAGTGCATGAACATATATTTACACATCAATAGGTATGCCCCAATCCGCCAGCTGGGATCGCGCCTGATGGGAGATCTGGCCACTCCTCACAGGTCCGTCTGCCCGTCATCTGTCTGTCTGTCACACGCGTTTTGGAGACGGTTATAATAACTGTGAACGCTCATGCATACAATAGGTTACATCCTTTTATGTCGAATTTAAGGGGGTCCCCATACATGCAAAAGGGGTGTGTACATTTTTTTTAACCAAATATAATCTTGTGGGATATCAGATGAAAGGTATCGATTAGTGCTTTTCGAAGCTGATCTTAGTTTTCACATTTGTTGGAAAGATGGGGAGTACAGGGGCTCGAAATTGATCATTTATTTAACGGGGCCATTCTCAGAAACTACCCAACCGAAAAATCAGAAAAAAAATCAAGAGACTGTCACTATGTGGTACCTAGACTCCGAAATACCGTTTATACCGATATCCCTTCAAATAAAGTTGACAATAGTATATTACTATAATTTTAAGTAATTGGCTGCAAAACCTCTCTTAAGTTCACGCTACTACCAAAATTGCAGTAATGTAGGTTATCATATAGAGCATACTCTTACCAAGTTTGGTGGAAATCGCACTAATACTGACAAAGTTATAATACGTCAAAGTTGTCGTTTCTTTACAATTTCAAGACTATGAATGTCAATATCACCCCAAAGTGGATACTCTCATATAATATATTCATATATTACGTGCTACGTACTAATGGGGTAAATGCACACTCAAATGTCTTTACATAAGAAATATACACAACCTTTCATACCTGAACCGTCTAGGTTCCCGTTGCCCGACTTGTTTATAGCTATTTCTGTAATTATGATATCTTAATTATGCTTCTATTCTTCTCCTAGTCCTTCTTCGAAATTCCTTCCAAAATTGTTGCCCACGTCTGTATTCAGGCTTTTTTCGGGGAGAATTTTCCAGATGGGGAAAGTCTCGTTGGAGTCTAGTTTTATAACGCCGTTCACTTCCTTCAAAATATTGACGTTGTCCAAGGACAAATGGTGCTCTATTATACATATGTCTGGCAACCGCGACTTTATGTGCGGGTTATTCTTATTTTTAGCGGATTCGGCTCTTTTATTTGTTCTAACACCCTAGTGTGGACTAGCCGTTTTGTTTGCCCTACATAAATCTTGTCGCAGTCTGGGCAGGAAATCTTATAAATGCCGCTTTTTTCAGTACACTCTATTTTGTCCTTGACTGATTATAACCGGGTCCTAAGTAGGTATCGTTTGCTGACGAGTGTAGCCGTTTGTGTAGCCGCCTTTTAATGGTCTGCGTCCGATCTGAGTAACTTAACATTATCCATTGGCGTAGTTCCTTTTTGATGCGGTTTTCGATGAGGTTCCTGTTGCATCCGTTTTTCTTGGATCTTTCCAGGATGTAGCTCATTCCTTTATTTCCTCTCTCTTCGTTGAGCAGTGTTGCGACCATCCTGTGAATCTTAAAGTTGTATGCCGCCATCTTATGGTGGAAATCCTGGTTTAAGGTGTAGGTGATGATTCGTTGTGTCTGGGTCGGTTTCGTATAGATGTCAAATTCAAAATCCCCTCTTTCCTGGATTATTGTTTTGTTACCGTTGATGCTCCCCCGGCTTTAGCCAGAGGATGTGATGGAGTTTAGTAGCCCATATCATGTTCCCTGCACATCTCTACTATAATAATGATATTCGTTTGCTCTCTAACTTGAGTTCTGACTCTCGGCCGGATAGCTCTAGGTGCAAGAAGTGATCACATTGTTACTAGAAAGCCTAAAGCTTTCGTGTTAGATTATGTACAAGTTTGTATTGCTCCGAGAAATTTTTGCAAAAAGACACCTCATTTTCTACCACTCTTCTACCACTTTTGAAAATACAGTGCATTAGAGAGTCAACTACTTCCTAGCACGCCGACCATTCCTACTAGTGGGAAGTACCTTGAACTTCTCTCACTTGCCCCGCGCTAATGCTAAGACGACCCACTCGTCAGCTATCCTGGGAGTCAGCAACGGGGATACCTTATCCACAATCACTTCCGCCTGCCAATTAACTGAGGTATAGTATCCAGATCCCGATATTAATCTTTCCAGATATTGTTTCATGCAGGCAATGGTTCATCGTAACAGGATCCGAACGGGACCCGAACGATCGTACTAGAGATATCGGATAAGTGGCAAAAGCAGCCCTCCAAAAACTGTAGAAGTAATCCAAGTATAATTTGTCGTCACATTTTGCAATCAAGGGATATGCCATTGAATTAATATCCAATTCAAAGGGTATTCAAACCGCCTTGGATCGAGAAGACTACATCTAGGATATTCATCGAATTGCTTGACTTTGTAAGGCGGAAGAAAGGCATTGCGCGTGAAAAATTTCGCGCACTTACTATGATGTTAGTTTCTTGTATGTGATACACGGGATGGAGGAACATACACAAGGAAACCATCTAGATGTCATCGACACACGTATACGAAAAGACTTTGCTGTCGCCTAAAAACTCGATTTGCTAATCCCATATGTAGTTTTTTTGTCATAGATTAATAAAGAATGCTATTAGCACAATCAGGATTTACTATACTTACTCCCTGAGATGCCTGGAAGTTATACGATCATTTAGATTTAAGCGATTTTTCCCTCTTTTGTTTGGCAGAGTCGAACACTTAGCTTCGTTATAATTTGGTTCCTTAAAGTATCAAAACATCATCATAATTAGTGGCGTAGAGTCATTGGATGCAAGCGAAGCTCAAAATGTTGCTTCTTAACAGCAGTTTCACAGAACGTCAACAGATCAGCAAAAGAAAATGCCCTTCTCGCAATGCACATTCACTAAAAAATTCATTTCGTTGTCGAGTCCACAGTACATCTAATAAGTAGTACCCACACTTGATTGACTGGCCTTGTGAATATATTGGGGTAACTTATTTGTACACACCATAGGCACTAAACCACATGTATATACTGCCAGATGTTGAGGGCTTATGATGTGTATGGATAAGCTTTCCCAACACATTCGCAAGTACGATCCATTGAATGTGGGTAATGCCTGTTAGATATACTGTAGTCGACCCTTCATCACAAATTCGTAAATTGTATGGAGCCAATAGAATGAACTATATTCTTGTGGAGGTGTTTTCAGATTTGCCTCCAGAGCGGCAAATTGGTTGCGGATGAATTGTGTGGTGATACTGGTCCGATGGAATGACCTGGTTCCAATTTAATTCCAATCGAAATAAACAATGAATGCTTAAGGGGGGAAATCCCTGGAAAAATTACTTCTTTATGATTTTTTTGTCTTTTCCTTTAAAAATTCTTTTTTTGTTTGTGAACTGAATTTTCAGTGTTTGGAGCGTTATAGGAAGCCTAAGTTCCTATATAGTCCCCAAAGTGATGCCCCAAAATCTACCGAAGGAGGCAAACGCATTTTTGCGTTTCATTTCTGGGCTCAACAATATATCCTGCAGCCATGTAGGCTAGAGCATGATCTTTCCAAGTTTGGTGGAAATCGCACCATTACTAACAAAGGTATAATACGTCAAAATTTTTGCTTCTTTGAAAATTGAAGACTGTGAATATCAATATCACCCGAAAGTGGGTACTCCTACATAATATATGGATATATTACGTGCTACGTACTAAGAAATACATAAAACCTTTCGTTCCTGAAGCATTCAACTTGCGGTTTCTCGACTTGCTTTTCTTAGCACTGGTCCAGTTCGATTACGTCTGCACACGTCAAGTCTCAAACAAGTAATGACTTAATGCAAAGGGGGGTATACTATGACTACATTCCATTCAGGTCTGATTTTATTCGAAAAGTTTTGCAAAATTACCCCAACATTGAACGCACTGAAACTAAAGTAACTTTACAAAACTTACTGGGTAATATTACAACGATTTTGGTTTATTCACGAATTACACCAAGTTTTGTGTAATAATCAGTGCACAACAAAACACTAATTTTATTTTCGCAGTGTACTTTTACACAGCCATTTATATCTATTTAAATGTTTTTTATAAATTTTTTTAGAGTGGAAACTAATTTCCACTTAGATATTTTTATATATGAAAAACACGAAACATTTCATACCTCAGATGTCCAGCTTCGGGTTTCCGGACTTGTTTATGTATGGGGCAGATAATGTCTCACTGACATTAGCATAAGTCGATGAACCGCTCGGTATAATTGGGGGTGGCAGGGTTTGTCCGTCGTCTTCGGTTGACGGGACATCTAACTCGCTGATATTCTGGTTGTTGAGCAGTTCACCGCTCCATTCTTCCAATATGCGCATTACGGTCGAAAATCTGATTTCGTTCTTTGTTCCGGTAGAATGGGCATCAATTTGTGTATAGCTTCATCTTACTGACTTGTTAATAAAACTTTCGCCTCTGGTGTGACTAGTCCTTCTACTTTTCCCTCCCTGCCTTCTTTTTTAAGGTTTTGATTCTAATAAGGTTTTGTTTCAACCTTATTAGAATCGAGTCGGTGTCTGTCTATCTGTCTCTCTGTCTTTTTTTTCAGCGTTGGAAGGTGAAAAGGTTCAAAACCTACTGGTGGCTCCTGCCATGCAGTTATGTGAGACTCTTACTCAATAAAACCACCTCCTTCTTCTTCTACTCTCCCCACGGGACTGCTATAAGCACTGCAAGGCGGGGCTGGATCAGTTCTTAACTGCGGTCGATTATTATTCGCTCCCTTTCTTGCTTTCTTCGCAGTTCTTCATGCATTCGCTGTTGATGAATTATTTTCAGCTCGATTTCCACTTGATTTCAAGCTTCCGTTGATTCCAACATAAACTCCACTATATTTTCATCCAGATCGAGCACGCAGCGTGAAATCTTGGGCTGCACATCAATGAAGGCAACGACAACACCGAAAACCAACCAACCAACAACATCAAACCGCACTGGTTAAACGGGAAGAATAAAAATAGGAGAATACAACTTTGAGACCGTTGATAATTTCTCCTATCTAGGGTCGAAAATCACAACCGATAATAGCTACGATGATGAAATCCGCGCACGGTTGTTGGCTGCCAACAGAGCCTATTTCAGCTTACAAAAATTGTTCCGCTCGAAACGTCTCACCATAGGGTCAAAGCTCTTATTGTACAAGACAATGATCTTGCCAGTCCTCATGTATTCCTCGGAAACTTGGGTCCTTAGCAAAAAGAATTGCGAACTCTTGGCCGCGTTCGAGAGAAGAATCCTCCGAAGAATTTTTGTTCCCCTACATGAGGAGGGACCATTCCGTAGTTTACATAACGACGAAATCTATGAGCGATACCATGACCGTCCGGTTGTGGATAAAATCCGGCTCAATAGATTACGGTGGTCGGGTCACTTAATCCGTATGGATGAGGATGATTCAGCCCGGAAAGTCTATAAGGGCAATATCTATGGTAGAGAAAGAAGACGAGGCAGACGCCGCCTAAGATGGAGCGATGGCGTAGGCCAGGACGCCAGACAGCTTTTAGGCATATCGAATTGGCGGACCTCGGCGCGAAACCGGGATGTCTAGAGTTCCTTATTTGAATGTGTGGAATGATACGCTAGGTCCAACGGCCAGTTTGTGCGTCTCTTTTGCCATTGTGCGATGGTTTCTCGCCGTGCTAGTTGCCGTCGAAGCACAATAGAGTCCCCGATTGCATACATTTTGTCGTAGATACGCCAACCTTCATCCGCCAAGATGTCTATTGCGATTGTCCCTGCCAGCACATATGCTGCTTCTTCTGATGTTGTTCGAAAAGCATACCCGGAGTGCACTTAGTCGATACACCATTTCTAGTTTTCCGCAGTTTGATTTGTTTTTTTCAGAACGGTTACCCAAACTACAGTTGCGTAGAGTAGCGCGGAACTAACTACCCTTGAAATGAGACGACGTCGACATTGTCTTGGTCACCAATGCTCGGTAGTATCATCGAGATCATTACAGCGATGGAAGACGCTTTAGTTGCAACGCACTCAATGTGTTTTTTAATCAATCATTACTCCCAAATATTTAAGCGACTTTTGGGAGTAAATTGTTTGTTTACCAACTTTAATTTTCACGGTCGTGTCTTTCTTTCTTTTGCAAGTGATAGACCGGACTTTTTCAACCAGGAATTGATCTCATATATCGCTTCATTTGCGTAGATTTCGAACACGTCTAAGCGTTTTGCAACTACTGTTACCCCGACATCGTCCGCAAAGCCAATGGTTGTCACTCCGTTAAGAAAGCGTAGCGTCAACACTCCATTGTACATAATTAACCACAGTAAGGGACCTGAGACAGACCCCAGTGGTACATCACGCATCATCATAAGTATCAACTTTTCCAGATTCCATTGCTCGGGGAATTCTCCTTCTCTAAGGCGAACATACCTGGTGCTGTCCTGGCTGCCACTTTCAGGGCGATATTCGGGATTCCCTGGCCGTGGGGTCTTATTTTCAGCGAATTTCCTTGCTGCATCAAAAATTTCCACTTCTACCACTGCAGGGTTTACATGGACTGTCTGTCTGTCTGCCACACCCGATTTAATCGGAAATGGCTGGACTGATTGTCACGAAAATTGGTGGAAATATGTGACCTGCTTTTCCCTTTACATATACCAAGTGGCGCCATTTTGTGTTAAGTTTAAGGGGGCTCCCCATACATGAGAATGGAGGGTACAAAAATTTTTTTCACAGAATGTGGCCATGTGAGATACCAAAGGAAAGGGCTCAATAAGTACTTTTGGAAACTGGTTGCTTATTTGATATTGGGTGAAACGCAGGAGAGCGAAGGCTCAAAATACACACACACACAAAAAGTGTAACAGGTTTCGTTCTTACAACCTATCCAATCGAAAAATCTGAAAAAATCGCTACGTCTAGCAGGCAACGTCTACTGATGAGTTCAACGCAGTCTGTCCTGCTCTACAATGCAGAGGTATAGACTGACGCTCGTGGCAAGGAGGTATATCATAAGCGTCTCGTGCAAGTACAGAGACGGGGAGCTTTGTGGGTGGCGTCTGCGTACCGCACAGTTTCTGAGTCAGCCGTGATGTTGATCGCGGGAGGGATCCCCGTTGCCCTTCTTGCTAAGGAGCGTTAAGCCATATACAAGCGCAAGGGAGGTCGTTGCTCGTGAAGAACGGCAACGCAGCCTAGACGAGTGGCAACTCTCTTGGCAAAATGGAACTAGAGGCAGATGGACTGCGCGGGTCATCAGCAACTTAGATGCGTGGCTGAATCGGAAGCATGGTGAAACTGACTATTTTTTTACCCAGTTCTTAAGTGGGAATGGAGGTTTTCAGTCTTATCTGCACAAGATTGGAAAAGCACGATCTTCGAATTGTATGTTTTGCAATGGAGTTTTGGACGACGCAGAACCTATACAACCGAAAAATCTGAAAACAATCGCAGTAGTGCATCTTTACGAAATTCTAGGCCTCAAAATACATCCGGTTCCGAAATCTTCACACATAAATTTAATAATAGTATATTTCCACATTCTAAAAATTTACCCGGCAACCCCTCTTATGTTCATCCCAGAAGTACAAAATTTGGCACGGGTGTAAGGGATAACATAATGCACAATTTGCTTAAGTTTGAAGAAAATCCAACTATCACTAACAAAGTTATAAGAAGTGAAACTTTGCCATTTTTTATGAATTTCGTGCAATCTACAACCTGTATGACGTCATCATCACATATCAATTTGTCAATACCATAATGAAATGAATTCTTATGAATTGGGTCTCAAAGAAAGAAGAATTTTGTTTTAGTTTTTTAGTCATTTGTATATAAATATCAATTACTCTAAACAGACATGTGTGTATGTAGGTATATAGGTATGTATGCTAATGAAGTTTGCGGGTAATGTCTAATTCAGATAGATATGTATATTTGAACATTACACCAGCCGTATTTAATATACATACTATATATGTACATATGTATGCTTTTGTGCACGATGTAAATCGGAAATATGGGTTCGATCAATTTATATACGTGTATATGTATGTACAACATTCGGAAATAGGCAATTTGTTTGCTTAGGGTGAGGATAATATCTATGGCTGTAATATGTACGTATGTCTTGTAGTTTGGAAAAATATGAAGGATTATTTTGGATTTGTAGCTATATTTGGACAGAAAAATGTGCGTTGAAGGTTCTTCCAAACAATGAACACAAAACCTTTATACCCAAAGCGTGAGCTTCCGGTATTCCGGCTTGTTTCCGTATGTAAAGTCGATTCTCTGCGCGTCCCCGCGCTATCTGAGAATCATTCCAACTGGAGCCAAGCAATTTTGTGGCAATATCAATGATAACAAAAACAACATTCTCGTATTTTTTGGCCTGTTCAAGAGGAGGGCATATTTCGAATTTACAGTCCATTATCCGTTGTATTCCCAATCTGATCTAGTGATCAGTCTCGGGTTTTAGGAAAACATGTTCAGCAAACCGGCCGATAATCTCGGTTGTTTGATGAGCTCCACCAGGAGGAGCAATCGCCCCCTCTTTGTCTTGCGGTGCACAGAACTCGATGGATCCGTAACCTACTCCGAAGCTCTTTATACCCTTTAACCCCCAAAAGAAAACAGGTTATAGCAATAATACAGCTACCAATCATTTTCAATACGAGCTAACATTTTCAAAGAAAACAGAAAAAGTTTTTCTATCTCAAAAAAGGGTCCTGCATTGAAAGGCACTGTATTCGTGGGTGTATAAAAAATTCAGATCACCCTGTCTCATGTAACATTTGACCTGCAAGTCCAACGGTCCCGCCGTTGCCGTCACAATCGTCGACTTGATAACATATTTATCGCCAGCTAATGTCGGATCGCGCTCACGCTCGGATCCCTGGCCTAAGATCTTCCTTACATTCACGTCATTCAGGTCTCCATAGGCCCACGCCAACCATCCGCATCCATCCACGTCCTAGGCAAGACGCACGGTTTCACCTGTGCACCCGTTTGTCATGTGGTGCAAACATTGAGGGTGCCATCCTCTCCTAGACACGAGTTGCGACTATGTGCTCCCTCAACCATAACTGCTGGAGGCAGCGACGCGGAACAATGTATTTCCGCCTCGGTTTTTGGATTCAAATTAATGGCGGCGATGACGAGGAATATCTCGTACGTCAGCAATAATTAGAATAATGATTACCTGCTTCCATGTTTATGGTCCCCGGGTGTATGTGTTAGGTGGACTCCATATGTAAAAAATCCAGAGCATTTCGATCAAGGTTAGATAGAAGAGAGCATGGGCAATTGGATCTGGGGAAGCGTTACATTGATCCGATTAGAATTATAGTTCCAATTTCGGATTAGCGCTTCGGCATGTGAATCGCGATCTCAAACTGCTGAATCTTTACAACTGCCAACCCGAACAAGGTCGAGAGAGCGTGGAACATCTGAAAAATGCACGGGCGCCAATGCAGCATGCCCCAACCCACCCACTCGTGACGCTCGTCATATCTACGCATTCACCTGCAGCAGCTCTCAGATGCCCAGCCATGACTGCCACTTTCCTGGTGCACATTATTATTGAGCACTCAATGGAGTTGTCGAACATTTCAACGCGAACACTTTGTCGCTCTAATCGCAGCCAAGGATTCTTGTGTGGTCAAGACTTAAACTCTGTTTTTATGGGACGCATTCATGTATCTGTCGATCGGCACTTAATCTTTTTCCCTCGAAAACAAAAACTTTTCATCTTTGCTCGTATAACTTTTATGGCACCTCCGCGGCCGGAGAGCTGGCCCGGTATGCCTACTATCTGGACCTCTAGAGCGGTCATCTTGGTATTGTTCATCTGACCGTGCACCGGGAGCCAGGTAGTCGTATTTTTTCTACGGCACTGAGACAAAAGTAACAACCGCCTTAATGACCATGTTATTCTTACTAAGCTGCCTGTTTTTATTAGATACCCTCTAGAACTCCGCCGTACGATCTATAATTTCGCTGGCCGTTCCAGTCGAGTGTTTATCCAACTTTTTACCGTCGACGGCTTGAAGACGTGAACAACTTCTAGAGCGTGGCTACTGGACATTTTCGATGCTCACTGGACCAGTTTCCGACTCCGCTACGCAGAGTGTCTATGACCATTACGTCCGCCCAGTAACGTTTTTCTCCTTTTCACGAAAATTTCCTCGAGTTAATATTTTGTTCCAACTCTTGAAGTTCACCTCAAGTTCTTGTCGATCATCTCAACTGTTTCGGGAAGGATGACGACAAACAGGGTTGTCATCGAATCGGATCCAGTCGCCATCAATGATATGGAATGCTCGAGAGTTAGAAGTGAACATTTCGGTGTAGGCGTCAAGTAGGTTCCAGTATTTATTCAATTTTTATATTGATGTCAACAGTGTGTGCTCTAGGCCGGCCTATATAGTACCCTTGCGACTGTGAATATTTTAAGCTTGGGAATGGAGGTAGGGCCAGAGGCTGCCTAAGATATACAGTTGGCGATGGTAGCACTTGACGCGACCTTTCCATACTCAGCGCCTCTTTCACTTCTTATGCTTATGCTTTTCTGTTTAGTTTTTGTACCCATCAAACTCTTTACGGACAAGCGGATTCGAAATTGCTTCAGTGCAGATCATCCGAACTACAACCACGAGGTAATTACAGGACCCTATAGCCTAGCCGTCCACCCGGGGATCATCGCTAGTGGGAACAATGCTGCTATGGATGTTTTTCCTACTAAATATTATCATCTCAGTAATCGGTGTTATGGGAAATTATAGATGCCGCCAGCCCCACTTTAAGGCTCTTCCGACTGCTACCATTCATGCCAAGTCGTTGAACCCGCCGCGATAGGATCAGCTCTTCGTAAGTGGAAGATTTATGGAAAACTTTTGTCAAGATTTCAATCAGCATAATGCACATTAATCTGATTTAGATTCACTCCATAAAAATGGTTTATCTCTTTGAAGCGCGGAGTGCGCTTACCTTGCCAGGCAAAGTAGAGGTTGGGTATCAAGTGCCGTCAGTTCATCTTCCCATCTCTCTGCTGCTATCGAATTGCTGTTAATATGCATGGCGCCGGTTATGAGTATGAAGCTTTCAGCTTCCTAAAGATTCACCATTTCTTATGTAAGAATGGAGTGTTGAAAATTGTGATGCTCGTAAAAGGCATTGGATACGACTGTGTCGCTGCTTAAACCCTTAATAGGATGTAAAAGGGAAGAATTTCAAAGGAATTCCTACGTTTGAGGAGATTGAAAATTTGCCTTAGCTATTTTATGATGTATCAAATCGAATCAGTTATTTTAGTTCTGAAGGGACATACGGTTTGTCTGTCTTATAGGCCGGTTCTTTATGCGACGCATAGATTATATTGGGCTATTTAGTTTAGGTGCACTCGAATCGCGGATCGTCCAAACAGGACGATCCCCAACTTACCTGCACTTTCTTCCTTATATTCATGTGAATCTTTTTTGCTTTGAAACGTTTCTGTGTGGAGTATGGCACCCAACTTCATACGCCCTGACTTTATAGCATTGATTCATTTAACGTATAAAAAACTTGACCCCCTCTGACAAAGGAGTAATGGCGGTGATGCTCTCTGCCTCTACAAAAGGAAGAAGTTTAATCGGCATTACCAAGCACTTCCTTGTAATAAATAAACTCGGACGACAGTAATTTTCCGGTTTTCCGCCGAGTAGTAAAACTAGATAATAAGTTATTTGGCCTTGTCTTTGGCTGAACTATGGTCGCAGGTTTTTGATAAAGGTTGTTATCCATCCATCCCTCACATTGCTTTCTTCAGCTGAGAATCCTTTTCTTCTCCTCATAAACAGCTTCTTTCCTGTTGTGCTAATTTTGCTTAGGTACATAGCCTATCATTCTGCATCGTGGAGCTTTCGGGATAGTGCAGAATTGGTATATTACTTGCATAACTTCCAATCGCTGTACGTAAGTTAGGCACGAACAATATAAAGGGACGATGCCTACTGGATGCATACCAGCTGCAGACTTATCTGCCGGACTTCGAATTCATTCCTCAAGTCCGAACTCCGGATAAATATCTAAGTCACACCTGATCAGAAGTTCATTTTACCTTATCGTTCCCGTGTCACTATCTGCAAAATCGCATGTTACGAGAAGCATCACTTGGGGATAGTGATAGTTGTCGTATGGGCAGTCTCAGCTTGAATAGTTTCTCAAGCAGTTTCCCCGCAGTAATTATATTTAGAGGGTGGTACATTGAGGATAACCGAGGATCCCTTTTATCTTTGCTTATCAATCTCGTTACTTTTCAAAAAAATGCTCTTCCTTCCAGCGTAAGTGAAGTAGTTGGACACGTCCCAAAGGGGCACCATAAAATCTGGCCAATTGACAACATCCATAGCAACTAGACTTGGAGGCCAATCGATTCCGATATCGTCGAAAAACTCGATAAGTGCAACATAGGGTCCACCATGTGAAAAAGTGATTTGTTATTCCGCTACCGCATCACGCAGGAAATTGCAGCTGGTCGCAAGTCTATCAATCAGGCCTCGCCGTGGTGTTGCGTTTCAACACGGGTGCCGTACTCCTTAGTTTGGTAGAAATTTAGGTAGGTCTTGCATCCACCAGTATGAATGCTAAGACATGCACTTGGTATAGGCTGGTATCGTTGTTGCTTGTCACAGAGGGGCTCTGATTGTGGTTACAAAATCAATCCGTGTCTTAAGAAGATTCACGCCAAACCCTGAAAGACTTAAGTGTCAGCGCAACTGAAGTCGAGGAAGCAATAAAACGAATGAAATCGGGGAAAGCCACTGGACCTGACGACATTACCTCTGAGCTCTGGAAAACGAGGAGCTGGGAGCCAACACTGTCGCTCAGTGAACTCTTTAACCGGGTTATTCAGGAAGGAAGAACACCATCTGATTGGCAAGAAAGTACCTCAGTTCCAATATGGAAAAAAAAGGTAGTCCAGCAGAATGTTTAACTCCGCCATGCTATTAACATAGTATGCTGGTCCCAAGCGCAGGTAAAGGAGGAGGGTTTGAGGCAACGTACTCTGTACTATCCTCAGTAAAACAAAAATAAAATGCTGAGATCAGGGAAAGAGATAAATAGAGTATAGTTGGAGTTATTCTACTATGCTAAATCCTACCTGATCTCTCTTGGTGACAGGCCTCGGAGAAATGCTAGGGCGTCCACCTCATTCGACGCGGCAGGACGGGCCCCGGTCCTGTCGAGAAATGGGCAAGGGTTCTTGACGCATGGACGGCGTCAGGACGTAAGCAAGTTAGTCCGCACACAACGAAGAAAACAAATACGTGTCTGCACGCTAAATGTTGGTACCCTAACTGGGAAGACGGAGGAACTCGCAAGAGCCCTTCGGAAAAGGTGCATTGACATCTGCGCTCTGCAAGAAACCCGATGGTCTGGTTCCAAAAACTGCGACATTGAACGCGAACGCGGTAAAAATGGCTACAAACTTCTCTATTTTGGTAACCCACACACTCAATATGATGTTGGCATTGCCATCTCAGAGGGTTTCCGTGATGCCATTAAAGAAGTCGAACGATTTGATGATCGGCTGATGAAGCTCACCATTATATCAGCTGATCGCACTATTCACTTCTTCACCGCGTATGCACGACAGACAGGCCGACCTGATGCCGAGAAAGATGCCTTCTGGCAACTTCTCGATGAAAAGACTTGTCACGTGCCTGCTGACGATTACATAATCATTGCCGGCGACCTTAATGGTCATGTGGGTGAAAAGGCAGACGGTAACAGGTGCCATGGGGGAAAGGGGTTCGGAGCGCGCAATGAAGGTGGCGAGCGTATAATCGATTTTGCGGACACCCATGACCTTGTACTTATGAATACATGGTTCATCAAACGATTGTCTCATCTTCCCACATTTTATAGTGGGAACAATAAAACGCAAATCGACTATATTCTCATAAGACGCCAACATTTTACCACTGTCACTGATTGCAAAGTCGTTCCCTATGAGACCATCGCACCTCAACATCGGCCGTTGATTGCTGTCTTGCGAATTAAGCCACCGATAAAACGGCGTGAGGGACGCACTGGCCTGCCGCGCATTAAATGGTGGCGATTTGGTGAGAAGAAAGAAGAAACGGTCTCACTCATACGATTGCCAACCATTACGAATGTGGAAGAATCATGGAACCACATAAAAGACGCGATCCACAAAGCGGCCTCTGCAACCCTCGGGGTCACCAAGCCGGGTAAGCGGTACATCAACCGAGATACTTGGCTTTGGAATGATGATGTTGAAATGAAGGTCCGTGAAAAGAAACCCCTCTACCACAAATTTCTCGACGACAAAACGCCTGATAATTGGCAAATTTATAAGAATGCCAACCGGGAAGCAAAGAAAGCGGTCGCTGTCACCCGAGCGAACCATTTCAAAAATCTTTACGATAAACTGGACACTCGGGATGGCGAGAGAGATCTGTATCGACTTGCTAAAAGCCGTAATGAACACACACAGGATATCGAACAATTCTGTTGCGTTAATGACAAGAACGGTACTTTGCTTAACAACCGTCGAGCCGCAACGGATAGATGGCGAGAATACTTCGAGCAGATTTCAACTAAAGAATTTGCTCATCCTCCACTTCCACAATCATTGCCGACATTCGGAGGAGTTCCACCAGTCAGCGCAACTGAAGTCAACAACAACAAATGAAATCCGGGAAAGCAACAGAACCTGACGACATCACATCTGAGTTCTGGAAAGCGAAGAGCTGGGACCCAACATTGTGGCTCAGTGAATTCTTTAATCGGATTATTCAGGAAGGAAGAACACCATCTGACTGGCAAGAAAGTACCACTGTTCCAATATCGAAAGAGAAAGGTAGTCCAGCAAAATGTTCAAATTACCGTCCAATCCGGTTACTTACCCATACCATGAAGATTTTTGAACCCATTCTTGACAACCGTATTCGCGAAATCGTTGAAATAACCGTGAATCAAGCCGGATTCGTCAAGAACTGCGGAACTACTGACGCAATACACGCTGCGCGGTTACTGATGGAGAAACACCGTGAGAAGCATCGCCCTCTTTACGTTGCGTTTCTGGATCTAGAGAAAGCGTTTGACCGTGTACCACACAAACTCATCTAGTATGCTTTACGACAACACTTCGTCCCAGAAGAATTCGTGCGCTGGGTTCAATTGCTCTACCACGATCCGAAAAGTAAAGTTCGAAGTATGGCGGGTGTATCAAAACCGCTTCGTGTCTCTGTTGGTGTTCATCAAGGAAACGCCCTCTCACCACTCCTCTTTGTTCTTGTTATGGACACCGTCACACGGGACATCCAACGTCCAGCGCCATATACACTGCTTTATGCAGATGATGTGTTCCTAGCATCTAATAGCAAAAATGATGTCGAGCAACTTGTCCAAAATTGGAATGATCGCCTCATCCACCACGGTCTCAAATTGAATCTAAACATAATTAAATGTTTGACGACCGATCCCCATGAAACGGGCACAATCATTGTAAGCGGCAGTGTTCTACCCAGAACTGAGCGATTTAAATACTTCTGGTCAACGCTGTCAGCCAATGGAGAACTGCGTTATGAAATTGCTTCACGCATTAACGCAACCTGGATCAAGTGGCGTTCCACAACTGGTGTTCTTTGTGATCGACGTATCCATCCTGTCGCCCTCTAAGGTTCTGAGTGTTAGCCAACTATGAAAGACAATGAACGGCATCATGCGGTAATGGAGACGAAGGTGTCGCATTGGATTAGTAACGTAACACGTTTTGAGCACATCCGAAATGAGGATATCCGCGATCGTTATCTGGTTACACCGATCGTGGAAAAGTTGCTAGAGGCGTCTTCGATGGTATGGTCACGCAATTCGAGCTAACGAGAATTCACTTGCCAAGATTGGTCTGAACATCGAAGTCGATAGTAAACGACCAAAAGTCAGGCCGAAAGAAGGGTGGCTTGGTGCACGAGATGGGGATTCAAAAGCCTCGAGATTGCATTCAGATCAACCATCTTATAGAGCCAAATGGCGAAACCGATTACGACGAGCCGACCTCGCTTGTGAACGGGACAAAGACACGGTTGTTTGCTGTCTATTTCAGCTTGCAGAGAATGTTCCGCTCAAAACGTCTCACCATAGGGTCAAAGCTTTTACTGTACAAGACAATGATCTTGCCAGACCTAATGTATTCCTGGGACACTTTGATTGTTAGCAACCAAAATTTCTAACTTTTGGCCGTGTTCGAGAAAAGAAAACTTCGAAGAAGTTTTGGCTCCCCACATGGACGATTCGATAAACCACATAATGACGAAATTTATGAGTGCTAGCACGGCCGCCTGGTTGTGGATAAAATCCGGCTCAACAGGTTGCGGTGAGCCGGTGTACAAAGAACGTTTATATTATCAATTCCACACGCGCCTTCTCATTGACTATTGTATGCAGCAGTTTGAAATGAATTGTTATCTGTTGGCCAGGGCGACGTATCAACGAACGTCTCAAATCTAAAATTTACCGTAATGTCGCTCTCTACGGTTCTGAGTGTTGGCCGATTATAAAAGGCAATGCACGGCGTCTTGAGCCAATGGAGACGAAAATGTTGCGTTGGACTAGTGGCGTGACACGTTTTAATCACATCTGAAATGAGGATATCGACGATCTATATGGAGTTGCACCGATCGCCGTCAACTCAGCGAAGAATTAGTTATGATTTGGTAATACCTGCTATCTGACGGAAAAACCATAGTTCGCTTTCTAACTGATTGAGTTAATTGCCAAAAACAAACCCTGATGTGTGTGAAAATTCAAGTAAGCTGGAATGAAGGAAAGACATGTTGACAATGTTATAATGTTGCTGGATTCAGTCGAAAATGTCTAAAACTCTATCTCCGATATTGTTTGTAATGGAAAACGCTTTAAAGGTACAGAAAAAAATAGAAAGCCAAAGCCAAAAAGTATTAAAATAATGGCCGAAAATCATGAAAATTCGAAAAAGTTGATGTAATCAATGTCTGGTTGATATATCTGAATAATGAAAACCAACAACAATGCTTATTGCATTGAAAATAGAAACGAAAAACTGTTTTGTTAAATTTCTTAATAAATTTTAATTCAAAATTTTTCGTCAAAATTTATTGCACCGTGTCCCCCACAAATATTTTTCTCGGAAACGGTTATAGCGATTCACACCAAACTTGGTGGAAAGGTGGAAATCGTGAACTTTCACGCATACAGTGAGTTACATAGTTCGATATCGAATACATGCAAAAGGGGGTTTAAATTTGTTTTCATCAAATATAGTCATGTGGGGTATTAAACGAAAGGTCTCGGTTAGTACTTTCTGAAGCCTGGGAACTGGGGAAGTGCGGGGTTCGAAAGTGATCATTTCTTTAACGGACTTCCCAACCGAAAAATCTGAAAAAACCAAGAGGCTGCCATCATATGGTGCCTAGGCTCCGAAATACTCTCCATGCCGATATCTGTTCAAATAAAGTTGATAATAATTGGCAATTAGCTGCAAAACCTTCCCTTAAGCACCACGAAAAATGCAATAATAGAGAGTATAACATAGAGCATGATCCTACCAAGTTTGGTGAAAATCGTACTATTACTAACAAAGCTGTAGTAGGCCAATGTAGTCGCTTCTTTGCAAATTCAAGACTGAATGTGGAAATTCTCAAATAACACATGCATATATTAGGTGTTACATACATCCACACTCAAGTGTCTTTATAAAGAAAATACACAAAACCTTTCATACCCGAAGCGTCCAGCGTCCGATTTCCCGCCTTGTTTACTTTAAGTAGCTCGTAGCTCCTTTTTAGCGGTTTTTAGCAAAGTTTCATAGCCGCTTGATCAGAAGAAAACCGTTTTCCACCAAAAATAACAGAGAAAACAGGTCACCTGTGTGAAAGAGCATGTCATAAAAATTTTGGATGTTTAGTTTTGTGGTCTGGCAAAAGTAAATACAATTTGAATGGGTTTGGTAGATAGGCCAATGAGTAACTTAAAATTCGTGACATACATGAAACTTTCAAGTATGGTGCCGCGAGTCAATTAAATTTGGCCTTCAATGCGACCAGAGTGAATAGCTTGGCATTCATTGACTATAATGTGAAAAGGAACTATATTCTAATGTGCTGTGTTTTAATTTGGACGTGTGGTATTCAGTTCTGTGGTTTAGCGAAAGTAAAGTGGGTTGAATAGCAGTATGTCTACAGGTAAGCCAATACGGAATTTAAACCTCGCTACATCTATGTAATCGTCAAGCTTACTAGTGGGAATCAGTTAACTTGGGGCTTCAAAGTTTCAAGTAAATAGACTGGTATTTACTGACTAGAACACAAAAAGGAAATCTACTCCACTGTACTGCGCTTTCACTTGTTACAGGCATAGAACAACCGTAGGACAACAAAACCAAGTACACTTTTTTCTCGGCACGAGCCTGGCTATTGTATAATGTCCCACGCGGACTCAATATGCTTCCCAAAACAGTAAACCACAGTTAGATACTGTACAGCTACCACACTGCCCCTTGCCCCTCAAGGGGGGAAATCAATGCGAGTACGCACGATTTCAAATTGTTTTGTCCTTGAGCATGAGCGAGATGTAACGAAAATCCGATCCGCTGTGTTTGACATACCGCCCGGACTTGCCAATGTATTGATGAGATCGGAAAGTTTTTGCTTATGGATAAGTGAATACGTGAAACAGCTTTTTGCTATATGGGTGAGCACGGCAGTAGTACCAGAATAGCAAAAGCTCACCGATCTCTCTCTTACCAGTAGAATTTGACGAAGATTATGCCTTTTCCTTGTTTAGCGTCTCTGATGTGTACAGATAAGCTTCTGCAGCGCATTCACAAGTCGGGTCATTTTAGTGTGGGTACTACCTATAGCAGATCTACTGTGCAGTAAACCTTAACATGGATGAAGTAGTATTTGATCGAACTTAAAATACGGCACATCTCCTCAAAAAATGATTTCTGAAAGGCATTGTAGGAAGCTGGGAATGAAATTTCCACCAATGTGATTCAATACCTTTCCAGTTCGATCCATCGTTGTCGTTGAAGTTCAAATTTGGTTGATTTTCCTTAGAATCTGTTAATTTTACCATAATTTTCTCGCTTCCGACAACACTGTTCCGAAGTCTTTCAAATAAAAGGAACTCTATAAGGTTAGGGTCTGGGGGCCATTCTATAAGTAGAACTTTTACTAACTTCAACCGAGCTTTCACCACTTTTAGTAATAATAATCGTTGATTCAACAATCCAATTGGATCAGGGCCTTAAAGTGTGTTAGAGCACTTCATTTAAGACCGTAACGGTACACTACACCCTGTGAGGCAATATGGTCAGCACACGCTTGCCCGAGATTATTATCCTAATTTGACTCAGGTATTAATTCACAGCTGAGTCGACTGGTATCCGACATCCAGTCATACTTCTGCCAAGCCAGTCCAGCGCTCTAACCACTTGAGTCATCCGGACACTTTCGCCACTTTTGCTGAATACTATAGACCTGTATTGTGCATGACTTCTAATTTTATTGGCATTTCCTCCTCTACATAAGGTATCATTTTTTGCCCTCAGGGTGTGTAGATCAACTCCAACATATTTAGTCTTCCACCAGGTTGAAAAGATAAGCACTGCTAGCTACAAAACAATCCCAAATCATTGACTGATCCGTCTCTATGCTGTCAGTCTAATGGAGCACTTTTTGTTGAACGTTTTATTTCCTGTATGCCGAACTCCGTGTTTTCCGTGAAATTATTTTAGTTTAGCTAAACCAACTCTTGTTTTCTCAATTTGCGCATACAATGTATTAATGGACGAATTTCAACCTTTGCTCAAAAAGGATACCTTTCTTGCATCTCTTTCAACCTAATCCTATTTGTTGAAATCGGTAAAAAAATCAACCTTGCAATCCTTTCTCGTCTTCTTCCCCTTAAATTATCAAGTGCATTGAAAACCTTGTTCCCAGAACACTCTATGTTATCTACTATTGGCCGATTTGGCAATCAAATGAAGTTAGTTGCGATTTTGCTGTATCAAACCACCATCAGCTGGCGCTGTTGGTGTCGGATAATGAAGTATAAATACTCCTACATTTAATCAAGAATTCGTTTCAGTTTTGATCGTCGTTGTGATAACAGGGAATAGAAAAGAAACAAGTCGGGAAACCGGAAGCTAGACGCTTCAGGTATGAAAGGTTTTGTGTATTCCTTTTATAAAGAGATTTGAGTGAGCATTTGTCCCATTAGCATGTAGCACGTAAAATATACATATATTATGTGAAAATATCTATTTTCAAGTGATATTGACATTCATAGTCTTGAATTTGCAGGGGAGCGACAGTTTTGACTTAGTATAACTTTGTTAGTAATAGTGCGATCATGCTCTATGCTGTATTCTATGCTCCTGCAAAATGTGAACTTAAGGGGGGTTTTCCTATCAATTACTAAAAATTCTAGTAATGTACTATTATTAACTTTATTTGAACAGTTATCGGTATGCAGGGTATTTCGGAGCCTAGGCACCATATAGTGGCAGCCCCCTGATTTTTTTCAGATTTTTCGGTTTGGTGGTTTCTGAAAATGGGTTCGTTAAAGAAATGACCACTTTCAACCCCCCGCACTCCCCACCTTTTCAACAAATGCAAAAACTAAGACCGGTTTCAAAAAGTACTAACCGAGACCTTTAATTTGATACCCCACATGACTATATTTGATGAAAAAAAAATTTACACCCCTTTTTGCATGTATGGGGAACCCCCTTAAATTTCTACCAAATTTGGTGCCAATCGCTACAACCATCTCCGAGAAAAATGCGTGTGACGGACAAACAGACAGACAGACAGTAAACCGATTTTAATAGGGTTTTGTGTTTACAGGACCATCGATTGACAACGACGAGCTGCCTTTGCTAGTCGAATCCGACGCACGTCAGTCTGTGAGAGACATTGCAGAAAAGGGGGTACCCTATTCGACAATTTCCCGGCACTTGCAACAACTTGGAAAGGTGAAGAAACCGAGCCTCCATCCGAGGAAGGTAATGTTTGGTGGTCTACAGCTGGAGTTATCCACTATTCTTTTTTGGCACCTGGAGAAACGACAAATGCACAAGAAAAACTCGAGGAAATGTACCAAAAATTGACTATTCAATGGCCGAGATTAGTCAACAGAGATGGTGTGATACTCCTTCACGACAATGCACGACCTTATGTATTCAGAACAACGGTTCAAAAGTTGAACGAATTGCAGTATGAGACTCTGCCTCATTCACCATATTCACTAGACCTTTCGCCAACCGAATACCACTTTTCTAAGCATTTGGATTATTTTTGGCGGAAAAACAATTTAGGAACGAAGAGGCCATCAAAATTGCCTTCGACGAATTTATCAACACCCGAGAGTTGGACTTCTACGAAACTGGCATACATGCTCTTGAACCTCGCTGGAAGAAGTGTTTTGAATCGACTGGCGCCTATTTTGATTAAATAAGTAAATTTTTGTAAGCTACAGTCGTTTCAAATTTTAGTATCAAAACCGCCACTTCATTTGCAACAACTTAACATTTGCTTTAAAGCTTCGCCCTCCTTTCATGAAGCGAAGCGTCCAGCTTCCGGTTTCCCGACTTGTTTTATCCTATTAGCAGCACAATATGATAACAAACAAAACGCCCCAAGGTTTATTAGAATCGGTTAAGTAGATCTTGAGGTTGACTAGCGACCAGTTGAAAGAAAAGTAATTTCATGAAAAACGCTTTAAAGTTTTTAGGTTTTATTTGTTGCATATTTCAAAATCACTTACAAGTTATTAATCTGCTATCTCTGGGCCATATAAAAGTAGGCTTTGTTCAATATAAGCCAATGAATAGATTAAATCCGTGTTTTGGAAAGAGTGGATATACAATCTGGACCATGGGCTAGTGAGAGTAACTGCGAAGAACCGAAAGCGCGTTCTCACTTAAAACCGTCTCACAATACTTCGAAAATCAAATTTTTCCAAAATATTTCGAAAGACCTTTTTTGAAGGTGCAAACATAAAACACGATTTTTTGAAATTTATAATGTACTCGTAGCAAGAATTAAGTACCTAATTTTGATCCTTCTCACGTTTGAGCTGTAGTCACAGTTTTTATTATTGATAAGTTGCATAAAAATAAAAAAAAAAATAAAAGCTCACTGAACTCAAATTAAGTTAGATGTAGCTACATATAAACTGCTGTTGCAACATCAAGCCAAATCATGAGGGGTCCGTGGACCAAAAAAGAGGGGGTAAGTTGCTCCCCATTTGGTCCGGTCCAGCATTAAGTTGATGCGGACTCAGGACCTCGCAATTCTCAAAAAAATCACATGTGTTTAGAAATTCATGAAGAAATATTTGAGCTATATAAGTATAAATGGAAAAACGTGCATCGAAAGTTTGCCACATAAGAAACATACAAAACTATTCATACCCGAAGCATCCAGGCCCTGGTTTTTCACAAACGTGTGGTGTGTAATGTCATCCACGCAGCCTCTTCTATTTTATTAGGGTTTTGTGTGAAAAAAAACTTTATTTAAACCTAATCGATGTCTGTCAGATACGATTTCTCAAAAACTGTTGAACCTATGAATCCCTTTACATATAGTAAGTGGCGCCATTCACTGTTGAGGGGGTGGTTTTTTTTAACCAGGACATGGTCATGCGGGGTGTCAAAAACAAGGGCTCGATTAATAGGCATATTTGGAGCGATGGGTTGAGTACTTTGATGAACTACTGAACAACCAGAATATCGACGAGTTGGAGGTCCTGCCAACTGAAGACGAAGGACAAATACTGCCACCACCAAGTATAAAAGAAACAGTCCGTGCAATTCATCGGCTTAAAAATCATAAGTCACCAGGATCCGATGGAATTACAGCCGAATTGGTTAAATATGGAAGCCACCAATTACACCAAGTAGTTCATCAACTTGTGCTCAAGGTGTGGGGCAGTGAATCAATGGCTGGCGACTGGCAAAAAGGCATTATCTGTCTCATACATAAAAAGGGAGATATCGCACAGTGCAGCAATTATAGAGGTCTCACGTTGATGAGTATTCTCCGCTATCTTGCTAGGATAGCCTCATACGCCCAGAACATCATTGGCCCATACCAAAGAGGCTTCACTCCAGGCAAATCAGCAACAGATCAAATTTTCTCTCTGCAGCAAGCGATGGAAAAACTCTTAGAATATGGACATCAGTTGCACTATCCCTTCATCGACTTTAAAGCCGCCTATGATAGCATAGCCAGGGTAAAACTGTACATGACCATAAGAGAATTCGGTGTTCCGACGAAATGGATAAGACTGACTAGGCTGACCCTGACCAATATGCGAGGCCAGATAAAAGTAGGAGGATCACTCTCAAGGCCATTCGACATCAACAACGGTCTACGACAAGGGGATGCGCTATTATGCGTCCTCTTTAACCTGGCCCTCAAGAGGTACGGTCTGGTCGTTAAGTCCACCCAACTACTGGCCTAAGCTGACGATAGCGACATTATGGGAAGAACCACCCGAGAATACAAACTGCCTTCATCTAGAGGCGCGAGATCTTGACAATGAAGGCAAGGCAAAGTATATGGTGGCAACGTCAGCACCGAAAACCAACCAACCAACAACATTAAACCGCACTGGTCAATCGGGAAGAATAAAGATAGGAGAATACAACTTTCTCCTATCTAGGGACAAAATCACAACAAATAACAGCTACGAGGATAAAATCCGCGCACGGTTGTTGTCAGCCAACAGGGGATGTCTGGAGTTCCTTATTAAGGCAGGCGTAGACCGGATACCGGTTGTTGCACCGTTAATGATGATGATTCTCAGAAACTAACCAATCGAAAAGTCTGAAAAGAATCAGGAAACTACCACTATATGGTGTGTAGGCTCAGAACTAACCTCCTTACCGACATCTGTTCAAATAAAGTTAATAATAGTATATTAATATAATTGTTAGTAATTGGCTGGAACACTCCCTTAAGTTCAGACTAAAAGCAATATAGGCTATAATAAAGAGTATGATCCTCCCAAGTTTGGTAGAAATCGCACTATTACTAACAAAGTTATAATAGGTCAAAATTGACGCTTCTTTGCAAATTCAAGACTTTGGATGTCAATATCATTTGAAAGTGGATATTTTCACATAATATATGCTTATATTATGTGCTACGTCCCAATGGGCCAAATACACATCCAAATCTCTTTATAAAAGAAACACACAAAACCTTTCATACCTGAAGCGTCCAGCTTCCGGTTTTCTGACTTGCTTAAAGCTTTTTTTAGTTATTTGTATCATATATCAGTGTCAATTACTTCAGACAGATATATTATATGTTTATGAAATCTGCGGGTAGTGTCGAATAAAATGGACATGTGTGTACTTTAATGACAGCGATGATATATGGATATATGGAAATATACTCGTATGTATATGATTAGTCATTTTGAATCTTTTGAATAGAGGAACTTTATTTGAGCGACGTTCTTTTCCTGCAATGGGTGTTACGCCAATTGTATTAGCCATTGTGATCTGCGGCTGCTATTGGATTCTTTTGAGTCCTTCTACAGTTCCTGATTTATTATTCGCCTTAGGCAAACTGTCGACCACCAAGCTTCAAAGCCTAAATCTTATCTGGATTGTGGATTGCTATAATATGTTGATAATTCAGAATGGTACATCAAAATCATTTTTCTAGGCAATATTTTATCAGCTTCCCATAACAAAGCTGATCATGAGCAATTCTTCCAAAAGTGGAATGATCGCTTCATGTAGCACGCTCTGTAATGGATTCTGAATAAACAATTTTCTGATCATCAACCCCAATGAAATAGGCATTTTCACTCTCAGTTACATCGGCCTGCCCAAAAATGTCCTAAGGATCACATCGGTGCTCTCGGCCAATAGTTAATTGCGCCATGAATAGAAGGATGCCTTGGATATAGAAACAAATAGGTTGTGTTGGATTAGTTACATAATGTGCGATAATTACATCCGAGCGCCCTCTCGATGATATGGTCATATAATTCGCGTTGACGTCCCACCCGAATCAACCCTATAACCGAGAAAAATGACGAATCCAATCTAAACGAGCCAACCCCGCTACCGAACGGGATGAAGGTTAAAGGAAGAGCAAGAAGCATGAGGTTCTCAAAACAAAGCGCACTTTATAGTGAATTGTTTTGATTGAAGATATAGGTAATAGGTACCATATGGGCATATGATTTTGGAACAACTTGAGCGCGTTAAGGAGTGAGAAGAGCTGGATGGCAAGGAATTTTCAAGTCCGATGTTGCGGGTTTTCCGCCAAGGTTTGTAAATATTTGGTATGGAAGGTCTCTATGTATATGGAAAGCTGAAAATTTGGAAATGGGGGTCTGTGACGGTACTGCAAACTGGTTCTTTCAGGAGCTCGAAGCCGTGCCTATGAGCTTGACCAACAAAGTATTTAATGCTCAAATCAATGATGTTAACATCCATGATTGGATGGTAATTGGTGGATTTGGTGGATCGTCCAAATGATGGGGATGAATATAATTTAAGTGCACTCCGAGCAAGTTGTGTTTACTGAATATCTGATAAAACAGCAGGGGTGAAAATTAAGATGATCCCAATAAAAACTTTAGCAAAAAAGGATGATGATTATGATCAAATATATGCGATTGGAGATTAGACATACATTACTAATTGGCGACGTAATACTTCATGAGAGAGGGAGAATTCAAACGGAAAGAGGTGACTTTCGCCGGTAAAAGTCTGACATTTCCGCATGAAGTAGGGAGTTTTTAAAACCTGGATAGCAGTAGTCTTTAGAACTTTCCAGTTCGCATAAAAACAACCGGTGCAGTTAGGGATAGTGACTTAATATCCCGATTATTTGTGGTGAGCCTCCTTGAGGGAGTTTCAAGGGGGTTGTGTCCATATTTGCGAGCAGAGCTTATTGTAGGCTCTAATCTGAAGTTGTGCTATACAACTCGGGCTTCGTACTCTTCAATTGCGGCAGGGGTATTAGATAGGCCTCTCATGCACTCAGTACAAATCAGTACCGCTGCACCAATCTCGGCAGGACTCTGATTATGGTCTACAAAGCAATCCGTGTCTGAAGAGAACCGTGGGATTATGCCTACATGACCCGCATTTACGTTAAACTCCTTAGACTTTCATGTCCTTGCAATTCGAACGTGGTTGTGAAATTACCATATTTTGTAGTATTCGTCGCCCCAAACGGTGCCTTTGAAAGCATGCATTGTATTCCCAAATATGCTGTAAAAAATGTTTTGATTCCCGAGTAGGTCTATCAATATGGGTTAGAAATAGATCTGACAAGTCAGTCAGTGGGGGCAGATTAACCTCGTTCATACTTGTTACCGAAATATGGGTATAACGAACAGCAAAAAAAAGTCTTTATTTTTCCAGTTATTTAATCGCCGGTAACATCCCAAAATTACGCTTGAATGTTGACCTTGCCAATGGAACGATTAATGCCCGGCATTTCTCATTGAAACTTCAAAACGCGATGATATACCTAAGTACAGTATAGCCATAAGATCAATGAAGACATTTCATTTTTTATTCGTAGTCTTCATTCTAATTGAATACTGCTTTATTGGGATCGATTCTAAATTTAGTCGGAGGCTGTCATTAGTGTTCAGCTTCATGCCGTGTGTCTTCTCTCCGGAATTACAGCAGCAAGTAGATGCTTTCGCTGGAATATTTGTAATTCGTACACCATGCCATCGAAACATTTCCGTAACCCTTAAAGTGGAAGATCAAACTCGCAAGCTATCAAATCATGCATCTCGCTTTTAAGATGTTTCAGTGGCTCTTGAAGTAGAAACTCTGATCCGGTCATATTTTCCGCGTGGGTCTTATTCTTCTCATGGATTAGCAGCTGTTAAAGTAGAGGCTCTGATTCGTTCTGCTTTCAGTTGTGAGTCTCGTTCTTCAGATATTTCAATAGCTCTACTGGCTGGTAGTTGCCGTCACAGTTAGATACTAGACAGCTACCTCACTCCCCCTTGCCCCTCAAGGGGGGAAATCAGTGCGAGTACACACGATTTCAAATTGTTTTACCCTTGAGCATGAACGAGATGTACCGAAAACCCGATCAGCTGTGTTTGACATTCCGCCCGGACTTGCCAATGTATTGGTGAGATTGGTAAGTTTTTGCTTATGTATAAGTGAATACGTGAAACAACTTTTTGCTATATGGGTGAGCACGCCATAGTACTAGAATAGCAAAAGCTCACCGATCTCGCTCTTACCAATACGTTTTGACGAAGATTATGCCTTTTCCTTGTTTAGCGTCTCTGATGTGTACAGATAAGCTCCTGCAAGCACATTTGCAAGTGGGGTCATTTTTGTAAGGGTACTGCCTATAGTAGATCTACTGTGGTTGCCGTGTCCAGTGTCCGAATTTTTGAGTAGAACTTTCAATAATTTTCAGAATTTAATGTCTCGCCATCCAATCGACAGTCATTGTTTCTCATGACGACTCATCTCACCATACAGTCAAAGCTTTTACTGTACAAGACAATAATCTTCATGAATTCCTGGAAGACTTGGATTCTTAGCAAGAAAAATTGCTGGCTCCTAGTCGCGTTCGAGAGAAAAATCATGCGAAGAATTTTTGCATCAGCCAGAGATCTGCGTTATTGACGACATACTAAGAAATACAAGACAGTCGAGGTAACATGAATAGGGAAGGCTCTTTTTAAACAGCAGAAAGCGAGTAAATTTGCTCTGAACTGACTCGATAACCATCACAATATTGGTAGGCACCTTACTACTGAAGCGGACGAAGGAGTTATACGGAATGACTGAAGAGTGAGCATCCTTAAACTGGTAAGAGAAGCGAAGAATGAAAGTAGATATTCTGTAGCCTCAGCTGAGAATGTCAACGTAATGATACCAACTGAAATAAGTAAGACCTTAACCAGGAGAGTACAGATGGCGGAAAGTCATATGAACCGAGCTTCTCGAGAAGGAGGATATGATCAATGAAATCGAAAGCTTTGAAGAAATCAGTATAAATAGAATGGACGTGTTTTCTTCCATTGAGGGATTTAGCTGCAAAGTTGGTAAACCCCAATGAATTAGATCGTAACTAAGCGCTCGCTTTGAAATCCATGCTGTTTCTCCGCAATGAATTGCCCGAAACAAGACGAAAGGTAGCCTTTGATATATTTTTCTAGAATTTTAGACACTGAGCAAAGGAATGATATGGGCCGGTAGTTTTCAGCTAAAGTGACATTGCCCTTTTTCTGTAGCAGATGGATGTTATGTGCCTTCTTCCAATTGTCTGGAAAGACACTTTCAGATAAACTTTTTTAAAAATTAACGAAAGGGGAAGGGATATACTTTACTTACATTTTTTTTCAAAAAAATACTTGGAAGGACCACAACTACTATTAATATCTAAATTGTCGGTAAGAAATTCAACAATGGCAGGAGACAGGAATGCAGTGGAAGAGCCATGGATGCAAGAATATCGAAATTATCTAGTCCTGGATAGGATGAAATCCGGCTCAATAGGCTACTGAGAATGCCCGAAAGTCTATAAAGGCAATACCTACGGTAGAGAACGAAAACATGGCAGACCCTACCTCAAATGCAACGATGACGTAAGCTCGGACGTCAGACGGCTTCTAATGACATTCAATTGGTGGACCTTAGCGCAAAACCGGGATGTCTGGAGTTCCTCACTGCAGTAGCTCAAAACCAAATGCCATGATTATGACTCGTTGAAAGTAGCATAAGTTTAATTTAATTTAACTTATGAAAACGTGGAAAGCACTAAAATATTTGCCATTAGAAACCAGATATGTATTTTTCATGATCGTGTGAACGGTATAGAATTTGATCTCGTGCAGCGCCATTTAGTGGTGAGCGTGGATACGGCCAAAATGTTTTTCATGGAAAGTACATATATGTGTTCCAGAGTCTATCGATCATAAGCAAATATGTATACTAACCACTTCCATTTTTAAGGTTCTGTTTGCAAAACAAAACCTTACCAAAATCCATTCAATGGCTGTGTGTCTATCCGTCTGACTGTCTGTCTGCCACACGCACTTTTCTCAGAAATGGCTATACCGATTGACACGAAGTTCAGTGAGAAGGTGGGAACTATGAACGCCCAGACATGCAGTGAGTGATATTCTTCTACGTTGAGTTGCCCATACATGTAAAAGGGGGTGTAAAATTTTTTTTCACCGAATATAGTCATGTGGGATATCAAATAAAAGGTCTCGATTAGTACTTTTCGAATCCGGTCTTAGTTTTGAGATTTTTTAGAAAGGGGGAAGTGGGAACGGTGGGAAGTGATGATTTCTTTAACGGACCCATTCTCAAAAATTACCAAACCGAAAAATCTGAATTTTTGTTGGGTGTCAAATGAAAGATCTCGGTTAATATTTTCCGAGGTCGTTAGAAGTTTTAACATTTGTTAGGTGGGGAGTGCGGGGGGACGAAAGTGATCATTTCTTCCACGGACCCATTCTCAAAAACTACTCAACCGAAAGATCTGAAAAAAAAACAGGAGGCTGCTGCTATATGATGCCTAAGCTCCGAAATATCCTCAATACCAATATCTGCTCAAATAAAGTTAATAATAGTATATTACTATAATTTTTAGTAATTTACTGCAAAACCGCCTTAAATTCATCCTAGAATCACGAAACGGCAGCAATGTACGCTGGTGGTAGTGGAAATCGCACTATTATTTGCAAATGTATAATAGGTCAAAGTTGTGGATTCTGTGCAAATTCAACACTTTGAATGTCAGCATCACCTGAAAGTGGAAATTTTTACAAAATATATGCATATATTACCTGCTAGAAGCTAATGGGAAAATGTCCACTCAAATGGTTTTGTAAAAGAAATACACAAAACCTTTCATATCTGAAGCGTCCAGCTTCCGGTTTTCCGACTTGTTATATATTATACCATAAGAAGATCATATTATTAACTTTATTTGAAGAGGCATTGGAATGGAGGGTGATTTGATACCTAAGTATAATGGGATATCCTCGTGTTTTTAGATTGATTGGTTGTAAAGTTTTTGAAGATGGACCCTTGTTTCATAATGCAACTTATTTCTCCGACTCGACCAGTATTGTAAAGTACTAATCGATTTAGTATCCAATATGGCTACATCCAGCGAAAAAAATTTAACATCCGTTTTACCTCACCTTTATTCACTGTATGTATGCGGAATCACAGTTTTCCACACTTTTCCATCAAATTTCCCATCAATAGGCTTAACCGCTTCCGAATAAACCACGTGTAGCGGACACATGGTAATACGAAAATACTGGAAAGAGCAGCAGACACAGCGGGAATAAAAAAGCACCAGAATAGAACATGATCAGCCAACACATACTGCGACGTGACACATATATAAATTGAAGCAGCACAAGGGAAAGGGGTGCGAAAAACGCTTGAAAAGATCTTAAACACAGTAATAATAGAGAAATAACCGTTAAACTCCCGAAAGGCTCATAAACAACAAGTGAGACCAGAACGGAAGAAGAATTAAGCTAAAATTAAAAGCTGAAGATCCTAGCAGATGCTCCAAACTTCAATTGTTCAACTCATATATGATGTTGATTAATAAACTCACTTTTGAAGGAATTACTGTTATAAGGTAGCGAAACATCATAAACAAAGTGCAACAATTCCTTAATGAGAATATGGTGTGCATATCTATTAAGAGCGGATCTGGGAACCATGGGACACCCTGCGAAAACCAGCAAGAAATGTAGGAAACAGACGTGGGTAGACCGTGAATGATATGGAAATGGGCGGTTTTGGGAGAATTGAGAGCCAATGACAAAAATTAGGCAGAACTCCCTTCGACAGCACAGAGCAGGTACCGATGAAGGGGCTTTATAGTGCCCATATTTTCCAATTAGGAATGATTTGCGGAAAACGAAGAATAATTATATCTGGAAGCGTAACCTAATATGCTATCTTCGATTACAGATGAAAGCGAGTTTTTATGCTGCCCGATGGGAGCGGCCTGATAATTTCAGCGGAATCATGAGAAGGAGCAAATAGTATCGGCTGGTTAGAGCGCTGCCCACTTTTTCTGTTTTCTACCTATGCAGCAAAATCCAGAAAGAGGATCGCAAAAATTAAAAATAAGCAAAAATTTGGTAAGGATAGAGAGCAGTGCCTCAAAAGAAATAAATACTAAAGGGTTGTTCGTCAAATGAACTGACAAAATCTAGTGATATTTAGCACTACGGATACATATTTACCTGTCCAGCTCAAAGTAAGTTTCTTGGAGTTAAAGATGTACAGCCCAACACTAGTGATGCCACTAAGAGAACACGGGAGGTATTAAATTGTTACACAAAACCCCGTGAATTCTTCCAGTGCCATTTCATGTGCTTGGGAACAAGAAACTTTTCTTTGAACTGCTTTTTCTTTTTTTTCGGTTTGTTCTTCGTGTTTAAGATACTTTTTACTTGACACTAGCAATGCTCGCACGTTTCTGCAAAAACTAACACAATAAGCTCTTTGGGGAATTGTTACTTGGCTGATTATAGTCATTACCTGTGCTCATGTGTCTCCTTTTTTATCTGCCTGAAATGCTAGAAAAGTTCTTTTTGTCAAGACACACTTACCAGATGTGGCTGAATGTTCTTCCGTTGATTGGCGTTCCGCGAGGCAATCTTCTCGCGGTTTCAATGCTGTTATTGTGCCAGTATGCTGGCACCATCAATGCCTTACCCTTGCTGGATAGATGTCTTCTGATGTCTTCTGGTGCCCATCATCAGGAAATCTTCTTAGTTTCATGCTGGAAAGAGGCTTGCAAAGAAGAAAGCAAAAGAAAGAAGAGGTTTGTGTGTTGCTAGATTTTTATTATAGATCCATTTCATCCATCCAGATGTTTGATGCGGTCTAGCTCCGCAGTGAGGAACTGTCCCTCTCAATAAAGCAGCTACGTTATGTTCATGTATCTATCATCTGACGCGAAGATTCCGTAGAATTCTCCGTAAGTAGCTTCAAGTGTCTTCCACTTACCTGGGATACTTCGAACGAATAGCACCGAGCCAACCGAGAAGCAGCAGAGGAATAGGGCAGCGAGAAGAATTAAGACACCGAAAAGAAAACAACGTCGGCATAAAGACGGCGCTACGTGTCCCGATCGGAGAGAAGATCATGAATAAGACAAAGTCGTTGTCGTTTCACGTAATGATGATGATTGTAAATCACTTTGGAGAATCTTTTTACAAATCGCTAGATAATTCCATGTCGACATCATGAGGAAGTCCAACTGATTCGGAAATCATTGATTCACGATTATGTCGGCGAGTTCGGTAATTACATGTCCCGAGAAGTGGACATGCTTTCGATTCAATACGACTTGCAAGATAGTTTCAAGATGCAGCTGCTGTGGAAACTTCTACTTCCGCGATTGGCCACGGCAGAAGATATTCGTAAACAAATTGGAATTTCCATTTCAGGGTAATATCATTCATACTCACTTGCAAGTAACCCTAAAACACAAAATACATATAGTGTTGGAAAGGATCTGCCAAGAGGCCACAAACATCCAATCTACCATTATCATATGTTCCCTTGTGAAAATAAGGGTATGTGGGAACGAACTTTTAGACTGAGTGTCCAACTGGTCGACCCTCGTAGCCTAACCAATATAAGACCCTCCCCAGAAATATTCACCTGTTTTCCAGCGGAACGAACAACAGATCAGCGCGAATCAAGCTCTCACAAGGAGCTTGACGTGAAATGCATAAAGTGCGCCATAAATCAATTGCAATTGCAGGCTGCGAAAAAATACGTAATTAACCCCATTGTATTGATTCAATTTATGATAATTGCATAGTTTCATCTTATTTTCTAATTACTTGATTTCTTTCGGTTCATGAAAAAGTAGCTTCGTTGTAATCAGTAATTTCCATTGCTCCATGGAGCGGTGGTTGCATCGTGGTGGAAAATAATGAGATCCATGACTAATTTCCTATTCAGTCGCTATGGGGATGGCGATACTGAGTTGCTGTAAGTGTACTTATGTTATTAGAAGCTGCAGCGACTTTTGAAAAAGCACTTAATTATGAAGTAGGTGCGAAATCTATGTGTTCAGAGTAGGGCACAATAGTCTGGGGCCAGGAAGAATGGCTGTAATAGATGAATAAATTTAACTAAGAGTACCACAATGCTTGCTTATTATGAAATCTTTTTCAATTTAGAATCGTAGCAAGCAATTTGACGGAAAGTCTTAAGTCAACGTACAAAAGCATTTATTTGGAGGGGTATAGATTGCAACCTTTTTTGAAGTGAGTGCTTGGCACTTTCTACCGGGGTTTCCCTACTTCCGACCCTATTTACGTATACGTATATACTCATATCTACATATGGGAATAAATAATGCCATGCGCCTAGTAGCGATGGGTAATGAAGTACTCCAGCGAATCCACTATTGAACTAAATATTCTACATCTTGTTCGACCACTATCTGTTGTTTTCCGATTAGACCCATTATTCCATCAGCATTGATTTCTAGGCTTACTTGTGGAAAATAAGTTGTGTGTTTTTCACAAATTACTTTTAAAGCTGACTCAACACCAACAAAAAATAGTTGCAAAAATCAGAACAAGTTAATGGTGCAATGTCAGAACTCAGGCTGGATACATCAATATGTCCCACTTAAGGGGGTCATCCCGTGTGAAGGCCGTTTTTTTTCGCTGTTTTTAGAAATTTTTTGCGAAGAACTGCATGAAGATACAAATACGAATTGTTCACCATAGATTTATTAATATCTTGAGCATGCGTAGTAATTTTTAAAGCTCGATTGCATAATTCGTTATTGAAAACCAGAGAAATTTATACATCCATCTCCAAAAAAAGGTGTTTTTCTGCTGCCACGCTAGAGGGCGATGCAATCACCTTAAAGTAAATGACATTTTAACGTCAAGACTTAACTACAGTTCGCAAACTAGGATTATTAAAAAATATTAAAAACTAAATTTTTGGCGCCGTGTTAAACTTTTTTTTTGTGAATTTTGACGTTTTTTAAGGCTTCTTTATAGAATAAAAAAAACTACTGAATGAATCACAATTGTCCTAGTTTGCGTACCGTAGAAATATGTTCTGAATAAGTGGTGAAAATTTCAAAGAATTTGGTTGGATAGATTTTGGACTATGGTGGCAGCTGATTTTCAATATGCATTTTCGAGAAAAACACATTTAAAAAGTAGAATGCGATTTTTAGCCATAAAACCTTAACTGACCATTAATTTGCTATACCTAATCCATAAACCTTAGGTTTCTTCAAGAAACACATGTACCACCTTGGCTTCAATTCTTTTCCTTTTAGTGAAGTAATTCGAACGTCATTCGGACTGATAAATATGCGCTTTATTACGGCGATCGACATAAATCTGGCATATGACTTATTACGTGTTTAACACTATAATTTCCGAACGACCTCGAATATCAAAAAATTACTTTGCTCATATATTCTACACTATATTTAGATATAATTGATGCCAGAAAAAAAAATTCGATTCCGCGGATCCGACACACGGGATGCCACCCTTAAGATCTCGTAAAGTTCACTGAATTTTCTCAGAAATTTCATTCAAGTTGATTTTGCCATAACGCGTCTTCCTTCTATTATTTCCACTCCTATTATAATGTAGTTCAAATTACTGAAATGACTATCTGAATTGAATTGACAGACATTAGCAAAGGGGGCAGAGTGAAAAGCAACAAGTTAACCGTAATGATCATTTTGGAGATTGCACCACGGAAGGATACACAAGGATAAAATAAATAATCGTTGGAGCATGTATATGTTGCCGAACAGCCAAACCAGATACCATAATCGTGGAAGGAGTATCCACTATGTTCTCCCTGCCTCATATGAAAAGAAAGTGACGCCTGCGGGGTCGCTGATTGTGGCTCAAGGATTCCAGCTGGACTGGTGACAAGTTTGTGCTGTACAGGGAAAAAGTATGCAGGTAATTTAGAACTGCTCTTGTGAAAAGTCAAGATCTGAGCAACGACTAGAAGTATAGGATGTAGGAAGGCTCTTATGAACGAGCTAGATTGTATCACATGAACCCTCTATATCGGATGACAGAATAATAAGTTTCAGCGTTTAGGGCAACTCTGAAATAGAGTTTGGGAGTGCTATGTAAAGCATATGAGCAATAATATTCCCCACCAAGAGGTGGGAGTTGATATTAAAATCGAACTGAAATTGGAGGCAATGACGAAATCGTCGAATATAAGGTCAGCTGTCCAGTTAAGACAATCACTTCATCAAGGGACGAACCATGGTGGAACAGAAACTTAGCCAGAATGTGAACACAGATTCGAAAACTCTTCAACCAGACGAGACAAACCAGAGACTGGTGGAGGTACAAGGACATAATGACAATGTCTTACACAACGCGTAATCCTTCACATCCGTGCCAACATGTTTATCGGGCAGCACGATCGATAAAGCGACAGAAAATTAACATACTTTTCAAATTCTCGTATTACTGATACCAAGCGATGGATCCAAGGAAAGAGTACTTCTATCCAAGCATTACTGTATATTTCGTGGGGAAATGTATATATAATTATTATTAAGTGTTTGATGGGGTCGATGGTCGAGGTAGTTTAACGCCAGCCTCTTGATATCGTTACCCCGGGTTCGAATCCAGGTTGGCGTGGATGTTCATGTTCGTCTTATCCCACTGTCGTACGCTTATCACTTGCACAGAATTAAGTGTGATGATAATGAAAGCACACGAAGCACAGTTTCACTGAACATTTAGACTTTGTAGACGCCTTATACTCTACAGAGAAGTGAACAAAAAACACTTTGTGTTCCAACAAATCCACCGCCCAACAAAGGATTCTGATATTTTCACCATGTAAGGTTTAAGGTTTCGCTCTACAAACAAATATGAAGGTAAAATATTTATCTTATATTATGCTTGAAATCTTGAATTGAACGCTTTAGCAGGTAATTTTAACACTGTTTGATAAGTGATTTAAAAAATAGAAAACTGTGAGTTAGTTCAGTTCGCCCCCCATCTAAAGAGCTAGCTGCCTCAATAGCGCTTAACTTCGATGATCCAACGATACATTTTCTAACTTCAATTCAATTCAATTAATTAACTGAATTAATCAAGGGCTTAGGGTGATTTTTCAGTAGTTACAGTTAGCAAGAATGTTGGTCGAAATGACAAATAATAATAATAATCGTTGGCGCAACAATTATTATTATTATTTGTCATTTCGACCATTCTTGCTAACTGTAACTACTGAAAAATCACCCTAAGCCTATTAATAACTTTCAGGTATGTTACGGTCTGTACTACTATAAAATGTTGTTCTCCTGAGATGAGTTTACGGGAAACTTGTATCAATGAATACTTGGAGTTTTGAGTTTAGCGACATGATAAGACCGTGCCCTGCTTTCACATAACATGTTGCTGCTCCACGATAGATAAGAATTCGTATCTTAGAACTGAGCATTGCCAATGCAGTTCAACAAGCCGAATGAATAAAGTATATTTTCGCAGTGAGCAATATGGGATTCACCGGATGCAAATATATTTGGCAAATATTTGTTGTTCACGTTAATAACGAACCGTTTTAATGTTGAATGGCGTTTTAATTATATTTAATGCCTTAAGCGGTTTAGTTCGCTACATATATAAGGAAGATCCATTACGTGTTTCTTCTTGCCTTATGAATCGATTTTTGGCGTTACGTATTGAAAAAGACAGCTAAAATCTACTTACATACGAGAGTAAAGTAAATGTACTTACAGAAGAACTTCACAAAGGAGACTTCTAATAAGAAAGATTCAAATGTTTCCGGAATAGTCAAGAAAGATTGTAAACTCCTCGACAAGTCCTGATGGAGGGTCGGAACACCTTCGGAAACCGACAAAGATGGCGTCCAGGCGTGGTTAATGCGCTATTTCTCACTTCTTCACTTACACAACAATACGAATGGAAAATTCTAACAATACACCTCCTGTTCATATACAACCCCATTTCGGCAAGTATCTTTCTCACAATTGTTGCTAGCTGAGGTATGGTTGCATGTAAGCTCGCAATATGAGTGCATGACATCGTTACACAAGTAAATATCATTATTTGAAAGGCAGTAACGAGGCTTTTTCACATAGTCGTGGATACAGAGACATAACTTAACAATAGATAATGCGTCAGCATCGCAAATCACCGGATGTAGTTTTGGTGCTGTTGAAGATAATTTCAGCGTTCCTTTTTTCCACAATGACTATCATTAAAGTACACACAGAGAAAGAGCAGTAATAACGAAAAAGTATGGAAAAAATCTAAAATTATTTGATTAGTCACCCAAGTGCTGGGTATCTAAATATAAACTTACGTATGGAGCGTATGTAGGCAACCATGATTTGGACTTTTGGATGCGGTTCGTACCACCGAGTGCTGAGGACAGTTACTTTCTTATTACTAAGTTGCGAACGGATTAACCCTTACTCGCTCAGTGAATGCAATCAGACTATAAATCTCGAAAGAATCAGTTTGTATCTATTTACTGCAGCAATATTAGCCTCATTATTAAACTTGACCCGATAAATAACGTCTTCATGAAAAGTAATCTAGTGAACTAAAATCGATATCGACTTTATCTCATTTCTTGTCGTTCGAATGGCTCTCATTGGCTTGATAGTCCATGCACAACTCCGGACAAGATTAATTCGAATAAGGAAATTGTTAAAGTTCAAATCGGAAAGGGTTAACTCGTTGAAATTGGCTGGTCCAGAAATGGAGTAAAAAACAACCTGTCGGACGCTTTGCTCCGCAGGTAAAAGGAAGTCCAAAAAGCTGTTTGATGTTACCGTACAATTAATTTGGTACATGATCAAACCTCAGATTGCCTCGCATCCAATGGATCCCAACGTTTCGCTATGTGGCTAATTCGTACATGCGTTATTATTGATTAGTTTAATTTAGGTTCTAGATAAGAACAAATTGCTATTGGAAAGAACTTTTTCTATTTTTCCGACCGTTGGGTGTTATGAACTGGGAGAAGAAACAGGTACACGTTTTCTGTATGTAACCGCGTTGGATATATGGAATTCTGGGGAGTTTATATAGGGCGCTATGTGCTGAAGTCATGTGCTTCACTAACGTGTCTAATGCGAGGAGAGAAACCATTAGATTATCACAGTGTGATGCCGATATGGTGTTAAGTTAATGAACGAATAACACCTGGAGTGATGAAAATCTCAATTTCATGGTGAGATTTTGGAAGTTGCTGCGAGGCGAATGTAGAGCGCTTACCCATCAAGTTCCAGTTGGATGTTTTGGAAGCTAATAATGTTGCCCCAAGGGTGCATATATTTGAACAGTTAAAAACTGGCCAGATTCACGCATGTAATGTCGGTAGCGGTACTTAATGTTACTATTATGGAAGATCTGGATGTTGTTAGATGTAGATACAAAAATTTTGTGCACTGGATAGCAGTTATTGCATTGGTTCGGACAAGCCTTCTTCCTTTCAATAATACAACCGTAATTCGTCGCGGAATTCGTAAACCTGAGTACTCCCCGGACCGATACTAACGTTTTCGGCGCGAAGCAACAGAGAAAAGCGGAAGGTCCGTTAGAACATCGCAAGAGCAACAACGCAAGTAACATTTCCTTAAAATGAGGAAGCGAGAAAGCCCTGAAGAAGGATCGGAATCAATAAAACCTTAGAGTCACAACAAGCTATCATCATGAAAAAAAAAACATCTTCATCTAAGGAATCTTTCCCTGCGGAGATGGATAATTACTCTATTATGACATTAGTTCCCTGGAAAAGTTGAAAATTACAGTACTCGAGAGCCCGAACAATTAATAAAGGTGTACCAAAAATAGGAATATATATGGTGCCAACGTCAGCACCGAAGACGAATCAACCAACAACATCAAACCGCACTGGTCAAACACGAAGAAGAATAAGGATAGGAGAATACAACTTTGGGCCCGTTGACAATCTCTCCTACCTAGGGTCGAAAATCACAACCGATAACAGCTACGATGATGAAATCCGCGCACGGTTGTTGTCAGCCAACAGAGCCCATTTCAGCTTACAAAGACTGTTCCGCTCGAAATGTCTCACCATAGGGTCAAAGTTCTTACCGTACAAGACTATGATCTTGCCAGTCCTCATGTATTCTTCGGAAACTTGGGTTCTTAGCAAGAAAAATTGCGAACCCTTGGCCGCGTTCGAGAGAAGAATCCTCCGAAGAATTTTTGGCCCCCTACATGAGGATGGACGATTCCGTAGCCTACACAATGACGAAATCTATGAGCGATACCATGACCGTTCGGTTGTGGATAAAATCCGGCTCAATAGGTTACGGTGGGCGGGTCAGTTAATCCATATGGATGAGGATGATTCCACCCGGAAAGTCTATAAGGGCAATATCTATGATAGAAAAAGAAGACGAGGCAGACCCTGCCTAAATTGGAGCGATGGCGTAGGTCAAGACGCCAGACAGCTTTTAGGGATATCGAATTGGTGGACGTCGACGCAAAACCGGGATGTCTGAAGTTTCTTATTAAGGCAGGCCTAGACCGGATACCGGTTGTTGCGCCGTTGATGATGATGAAAATAGGAATGATAAAATAACTCGTCAAAAAATAATAACTTCTTTCACGGGAGGAGATATATTCTATTGTGTTACGCTAGAAGAATTCAGTCTTATAATAATAAGACCAGTTTACACGATTTCGCCAAAAAGTATATTTTTTATAGTTTCTAATCCAATAAATACGAGAGAAATATTTTAAAAAATCCATCATATCTACTTTTAAGAATATGTTGCAAATAATTAAGAACAAAAATTACATAAAATATCAAATAAAAAAAACTATTGATTTTACTCTTCCCTCTCCTCAATGTACTTTCGTCCGAATCTTTGTATCTTCCTTGAAAGATTTTAAAGTCTTAGTGTAAACGCTCACCCAGCTCGTCATAACCAGTGCCCAAGTTGGAAAAATATATTGTTTTCTTTCTGTTTTACGCTTTTTCCTAACTTCAGTTTTATAAATAAAGCTTTTATGATGAACGTTAGTATTGGTTGTAGGGTTTCACCAATTCCATCCCTCGTGATGTTGGGACCTTTCCGACGTAAACCGGATGTCCGCGAACTGCTTTTGGGTCTGGCTTCTGATCCGTCCTCGGAAATCGATACCGGACAATCGACAACAATCCCGATAATAAAGATAGATTTCAACTTGCTAAGCCAGTCCAAAAATCACCTACAAATAGTATGTGTCCATACTCACTTAATATATGAAAATTCCCATATAAATTAGGGTGAATTTGCGTTTTCACTCGATAAAGAAGTTCGTTTATCGACCCCCGTAAACTTTATCCCTCGCGAGCTCGTTATTTTATCACTTTCCAGGTTTTTCGGGACAGCTGTGTCCTTTTGGTTGACTTTGGTCAACGGTAGTAATTTTGCGCATCCAATCATCAACGTTCGTTACAAAAGACCTCCACCATGACATGATATACCATCAAGACTTGGCATTATTTTATTTGTCCTCGGGATGTCGTGGGTGATGGTCTCTCAAAAGTTCCGGGTCTTAGTGGCTACAAACGGCTCTTGGCAGTATTCTTCCACTCTTTTTTTGAATGACAATTCTTTCATTTTCAATAACTTTCAAGACGGAGCGCATGGACTTTGACATAAGAACACAGCCCGAACGCTACATCTGAAACTGAATGAAAGTATTTGGATATGGTTATGGGGTCAACATACCGGTTGTATAAAGAGAACGAACGTTTTTCAAAATGATACAATTTTAAATTGTGCTTCAAAAATCAAACAGGTATGCTTCTAGGAAATTCAAATGTAAAATTTTCGTATGGTTCGACCAGAAAGGCCTGAATTTTTAGTAGTTTAGTTGCCTGAACGGCAAATATTTGTGTTGTTGTTGTTTCCGAATGCTGGTCGACTACCAAAGCAAATGAACGCCGCCTTGTGGTAATGAAGATGAAGATGAAGATGTCGCCCTAAGACAGTGGCAAAACGCAAAATGGTCACCTTCGGAATGGAAAAATTGCGACATCGAGCTAACATTCTTCGACGGAAAACCACCAAAAGACGAACTATGAATAGTTTGATACCCCACCCCAGATGGTGGTCAGAGAGCACCTCGATTTCATCCGGACCATGCCTGTGACCAAGTCAAATTCGATCAAGCCAACTCCACTACCATGCGGGGCAGAAGCTGAAGTCTATCCTTTGGTAACAAGTTTTGAAAAAATTTTGTCGAAACTGATTAATGTACCTATTTGGCCATCCAGAAGGAAATTTAGAACCATAGTAAGCTATTTTTATGCACTACTCGTTAGGCGCCATTCATGATGAAATTAGACTATGTCTAGGAACAAAATGTTTGTTCACTTCAGTCCAAAGTAATTACCAATAAACGTGCATGTAAAGTAATAGCCTACACTTAATAATAATAATAATCGTTGGCGCAACAATCCATATTGGATCAGGGCCTTGAAGTGTATTAGAGCACTTCATTCAAGACCGTAACGGTACACTACAGTACACTGTAGGAAACAATGTGGTCAACATTGCGCTCGCCCGAGATTATTACCCTGATTTGACTCAGGTACTCATTCACAGCTGAGTCGACTGGTATCCGACGTCAAATCACGATGCAAATCTCACTGCCACCAATGAGATTCGAAGAGTAAGAGGAAGAGTATCTAGAAATGTTGAAATCTATCATTTTTAAGAATATGTTGCGGGGTATGACATGGAAAGTACGGAACCTTTTCTGAACGAAGGCCATGAACGAAAAAAAGAATCTATCAGCAAGATGCATATAGTGAATTGTAAGCCGGCGCTGATTGACAGACTTTGCTGGAAACATATCCTTAAACAGGCCGAGGTACGAATCAATCAGCCGTTCATGATGACTATCGAAAAATTTTCTTGCTAATATTAAATTTTCGCGGAAGCCATCATATTCGTTGCTTTTGCCCTTATAGTCACAACTACGTCTGTAAAGGTTTCGACCATCAAGCGTGGCGACTATATATATATATATCAGTATAACAAAAAGCAGAAAGTAAAGTATCTTCCTCATTTATTTTAAACTTCGTTTATAGCCTAAATGTTCAAGGTCTTATCTAAATGTTGAAGGCCCTATCTAACCGCCTTAGATTTTGGGATTAATATGCTTGTATATACAACATATATACCAACTGCTCATATCGCGTGAACTGTGCCAATGCTTCATATTACAACCAGTTGAGGTAAATAGTAATGTGATCCTGTCCTGTCCTGTCTTGTTTGTCCTTTGAACCAAACAGAAAGCCATATTGGACTTTACGAATGTGCAAAGGGCTAGATTGACAGAACGGTCAAGTGAGAGTCATTTAGGTAGTTCACATCAATCTTGCAATTTTGTGCACTGTTTTGGATAGCATATATAATAATATTGTTAGCATGTGTTTTGTAATCAAAAATTTCAAGGAGACATTTTTGATGTCCATGCCCAAAATGCAAAACTTCTAATTTTCACTTCCCACAAAAAATCCTGCATTATAGAACGCTCACGAAACACCCACAAAGCATATTCGATAAAATTTGCATTAATTTGCATTTTTCATCGGTCATGGGTCGCTTATCACTCCAACAGGGTTCTTTTCATACAATAATGCATGCGGGCTTAAAGAAAGAATTACACACAACAAAAGGCAACGAAGACATAGCATGCATGCCCGACGCGATAAAGATACTATGTCAGCATGTCGAACGATTCAGATGCATAGGCGTGTGATTCATTAGCAACCGTTGATTAGTAGCGGTAGGCAACAGCCTCAATAACTTCACCTATCTGCAGGTGAGTCAATTTGTAACTTTCCCATGATAGTGTTATCTACGCTTTTAATACCCGTTTAATTTATTTAAATAGTTCCTTCAATTAAATGTGTTCACTTATCTTCTGGGAACGAGATTCCAAAAGGGCGAGTCATTAAACGTAACTTTTTATACTCAACATGTAGGTTTTTGCACCTGTCCCACAGCGACGTTATACTCAGTGTCTTAAGGTGGTGGGTTTGCTATGGCCGGACAAAGATAAATATGAACAATTTTCAAGTGACTAACCTTCGGTATACGCAAGCTACCAGTATTTTCCTGAAAAAGAAAGAAAATAGGTTTCAATAGAGATAAATAAACACTCAAGTAAGTTAAAAGGGTAGGACTTGCTAATGTAGAAAAAAATAAAATTGAAAAATATAACCAAACAGAAAGTGGAAACATGAATATATTCTGAAGTGCCACAATCCAAATCAATATATACATTAAGTACTTCGGGACCCTAAGCTTGTCACTTGCCACAAACTCCAAACCCCCACAAACTGTTAACTTGATTTTGGGTACTGAAAATCGCGATCCATACCTTTCGAAGTGCGCTGGTGTGTTCTGATCAGGCAAGCATGGCGGATAGGCTTTGCTATAAAGTAACTCCATGCATTGGCTGTTTTCTTTTTATCTGATGGTCAAAAGTGTGGGTGCGTCGAAACCTACACACTATTTGAAATTGTGACGGCTTGTTGGGGTTTGGCAACCGTGTGGACCTGGCATAAGTTGTTCAAGTAAAGGCAAATTTTGGAAAGGTTTCTCGGATTATTCAAGTAATACATTTCTAAATGTACATATATCACTGGTGCTCAGAGGTAGCGGTGAGGAAGACGGGGCGGCAACCCTGTCGGCAAAACCAAAACCAAGTGGCCGAGGAGAACCTCCATAGTGGTGGCACCGGGAGACGCTGTACTCACTTTGGTTTGCCGGTCGCGATGCAGTAGGCGAATGCTCCAAAGGCCTAATTAGGGCGATCAGACCCGAGTCTGCACCGGGACTCATCTGAAGTGGCAAATTGGTCACGAAACCTTACCAGGGGCATACTGGTACCATGGGAGCCGGGATAGCCCCTGGACTCACATACTTCGGGTGAACTCCCGTTGTATGTGAGTCCGGCTCGGTTGTTTGCGATTGGCCCCCCTAGTGGGAGTTTCATGGAGGGTGTGGTTGTGCTCACGCGAGAAGAGACCTTCGGGCCTCGGCGTGGTGTTGCGTTTCAACACGGGTGCCGTACTCCTTAGTTCGGTAGAGATTTAGGTAATTCTTGCATCCACCAGTATGAATGCTAAGCTATGCACTTGGTATAGACTGGCACCGTTGTTGCTTGTCTCAGCGAGGCTCTGATTGTGTCACAAAATCAATCCGTATCTGAAGAGGACCGTAGGATCAGATTTTTAGAAATTCCTTATTGTGATCCGCTGTTTTTTATATGACCCCATTGTCAAAGAACTTAGGACTATCTTAGACGGACGTATTCAAAATAAGTGAGAGAAGAACAACAGAAAAACAGTTGATTGTCAAGACAATCTCATATCATGGTTCTCTAAAGCCGTCTAAAGTAAAGGTAAAACTAATTTGAACGGGAATAGAAGATTGTGTAAACGCTATTCGATAGAATCGATGTAGAAACTTTTACTCTCCGCATGACATGAGCTAATGTGATTATTCGAATGTTGTTGAGTATAATTTTCAGCAAAGCATGCATGGAATGCCCCTAATCCGCGTTATGCTCAGCGAACAAACATCCAACCAAAATGCTTGCATAAGTATGTTTTGCTGAGCATGGCTGGTTTCGACTGCTTAAAGCTGCTTCCAACAAATTCAATTGCTGTTAAGAAGGTGACAATTTATATTTAGATCTTGCTTTCGTCGGAAAAGATTTTTGGTAAAGGGAACCGATAACTTAATATTCCAAAAGGCAATATCACCTTGATTCGCCAGTATGTCGTTCAAACGACGCAGTACTTCGGCAACATCATTAACAGCTCAACAACTGGTGCCTGACTAGGCCTGCCTTAATAAGGAACTTCAAATATCCTATAATAGTTTAACACCATACCTTCTTCAGTACTACACGTATACGCGTATATGTGATTAAACAAAAAATAACTGGGAAAAAGGAAAACCATCGAATCTTTGCAACTAATTTAATTGCTAGAAACCGCAAGAACACTATTAGACAATTTATGCAGTAATATAATTACAATATCTTGAGAATTTCTGAACATCAATCAATAAAAAAATATCTTGATTAAGCCTTTAGGTTTTTATGGATAAATTTGAAAAACAGAAAAATCCAGTACTATTACGTCTTGGTGGTTTAACATGAGTACCTTTCGATTAGTCCTAACCCCACCGTTTTCTTAAGAAACGCATTGGTTTCTGACCATAATCAGAGCCCCGCTGAACTCTGCCAGATTATTTGTATAGCATGCTGGTTCCAATCCCAAATAAAACGAGAATGTTTGACGTAGAGCACTTTATATTATCCTCAGTAAACCAAAATGATCGTATTGAGTCATAACCCTCGGGAAAATGCTCGGGCGTTCACCTCAGTCGACACTGTAGGACGGGCCCCGGTCCTGTCTAGAAATGGGCAGGTGTTCTTGATGTAATTAAATTAGCCCGAGCAAAAAATACGTGTCCGGATAGCTGAGTGGTTAGAACACAAGGTTGTCGCACGGAGGTCGCGGTTCAAATGGTTGCAGTGGAATCGTATCGTAATTTGACGTCGAATACCAGTCGACTCAGCTGTGTACCTAAGTCAAATCAGGGTAATAATCTCGGGCGAGCGCAATGCTGACCACATTGCCTCCAACAGGGTACGCCGTTACGATCTTGAATAAAGTGCTCTAACTCAATTCAAGACCCTGATCCAATATGAATTGTTGCGCCAACGATTATTATTATTAAAAAAAACATTTCTGCAAGTTAAATATTGGTACCCTCACTGGAATGACCGAGGAACTCACAAGAGTCGTTCAGAAAAATCGCATTGATGTTTACGCTCTACGAGAAACCCGATGGTGTGGTGCCAAAAGCTCCCACATAGAACGCAAACGCGGTAGAAATAAAAATATATAGAAACTTCTCTATTTTGGTAGCCTATACACTCAATACCGTGATGCCATTAAAGAAGTCCAACGATTTGATGAGCTGATCGTACGAATAACTTCTTCACCGCATATGCACCATAAAAAGGTCGACCTGATGCCTAAAAAGATGGCTGCTGACAACTTTTCGACGCAAAGACCTTTAACGTGTGTGCTGATTATATATCGTTATTATCGGCCACATTAAAGGTCATGCGGGTGATGATTTTGCGGACACTCAAGACCTTGTACTTGTCAATACATGGTTCATCAAACGATTGTCCCATCTTACTACATTTTATAATCAGAACAGTGGCACGCAAAGCGACTATATTCCCATAAAATGCCGACATTTTACCATTGTCACTGACTGCAAAATCGTTCCCTATGTGACCATCGCACCACAACATGGGCAGTTGATTGCTGCCTTGCGAATCAAACTACCGATGAAACAGCTTGAGGAACGCACTGCCCCGCCGCCCATTAAACATTGACGATTTCGTGAGAACAAAGACAAATTATATCACGCGAATACCAACGATTGCGAACGTCGAAGAATCGTGGAACCAACCGATGCAATACCCAAAGACTGAGATATTCGGCTTTGGAGCGACGATGTTCAAATGAAGGTTCTTGAAAAGAAATACCTCTACCATAAGTTTCTCGACGACAAAACGCTGGCCGACTTCCAAATTTAGAAGAATGCCAATCGGGAGGCAAAGAAAGTGATCGCCTATACAAGAACGGTCTATTACAAAGATCTTTACGGTAAACTGGATAGTTTGGGTGGCGAGGGATCTGTATAAACTTGTCAGAAGCCAATGTCAATGCATCCTGTGTGCTTCTGACAAGTTCGAACACTTTTGTTGTGCTAATCACAAGAACGGTACCAGCCGTGACAGATAAAAGTCGAAAATATTTTGAGTAAATTTCAACGGAGAATTTTCTCATTCTCCACTTAAACAAGCAATGCAGCATTTTTTCCACCTATGAATGTGACTAAAGGCGAGAAAGCAATAAAGTGAATGAAATTGGGGAAGCAACAGGACCCGATGACATCGCATCTGAACTTTGAAAGCGAAGAGCTGGGCTCAGTGAGTTCTTCAATCGGGTTAATTATGAGGGTAGCACAGCATCGGTAATGGAGATGAAGATGTTAGGTTAGACCAGTGATGTAACACTCCATGATCACTTCCGAAATGAGGATATCCGCGATCGATATAGGATTGTACTCATCGTCGAAAAATTGCCAGAGGGCGTCTTGGATGTTCTGTTTAACGAGAATTTACTAAGATATGTATGACCTGTTCCATTCTGCAGCTATTAGGAGTGAGCTTCGCTAATTATGCCCTCGCGAGTGCCTCATTGGGCGACATTGTTTCCTCGGCAAATGAGGCAGCCTTACTTCAATCTTCATTTACCTTAATTACGAAAATTGCCTTGATAATAGTGCACCATCTAAGCTAAGCCATTTTTGGCACCTCTCTCGTAAGTGAATATGATGAAGGATGGCTATCCTGAACGTAGAATTGCTTCTTTCCCGCGACCTCGACGCCGTTCCCTAATTTTCCTTGTATGTCTACATAAATGAATATTTTATGAGCTTAAGACTTTTTTATCAAAATGTGAAAAATCTAGGTACCAAGCTGATTAGCTTCAATATATTTGCCATAGCTGTCATACACCACATGATTTACATTTGCAAAACTTGACTAGTTGGTATGGTATTGCATTTTGAATTCGTGTGATACCCTGCCTTTCACTTGCGGAAGATAGTACGCGGCGTTCTGAAAAGTTTTTTTATTCTCCTCTTTACACTTTATGAGAACAGCCTCAAAGTGTATTATTTTTCAAGCTTGTAGAAAAAAATGCTTTTTACCACAGTACTATATTCTCACTAGAAATTACTTCCCTCTCCTCGTGTTCCAAAACTTCTGAGAATCCTACAGCTAAGGAAGATCTACTAAACCAGACCAATCTTCTCTGAATCTATGCAAAAAGTGCCCGTTTTCTATACAGATTCCTCTTAGGCCTTCCACTCTCTAAATCTCACGTTTTTCATGTGCAAATTCGCCTCGCTCACCTCTATCACTCATTAAATACCTCGTTTGCTATCTCACTAACTGACATTCCTTTGATAACTACATATCCCGATCATTCCTGCCTTTCTCTAGTATACTGGGTTCCCTCTTATTTTTATTCTTCGTCAAAAACCTTCCTTGTTTTCTCATCTGCCGTTGCTTGTTTATGTCGAAGAACTTAAGTTCCGCTTTTAGTATTATTGCCAATCGATTGTTCGTCTCTATTGTGTAAAACAAAACCTGTCCATCTGTCTGTCCGTCATACACATTTTTCTCGGAAACGGTTGTTGGTCGAAAAGTGCAAACTGTGAACGCTAACGCATACAGTTAGTTACATAATTCTACATCGAATTTAAGGGCCGGTGGGTGTCCCCATACATGCAAAAGGGGGGGGGGGGGGGGGGGGGGTGTAATTTTTCTTCATCAAATATAGTCACGTGAGGTATCAAATGAAAGGTCTAGTTTAGTACATTCCGAATCCGGTCTTAGTTTTGACATTTGTTGGAAAGGTAGGGAGTGCGGGGGGTTGGAAATCATCATTGCTTTAACGGACCCATTCTCAGAAACTACCCAACCGAAATATCTGAAAAATCATCAAAAGGCTGCCACTATATGGTGCCTAGGTTCCGAAATACCCTCCATACCGATATCGGTTCAAATAAAGTTAATTATAGTATTTTACTAGAATTTTTAGTAATTGGCTGATCCTACCAAGTTTGGTGGAAATCGCACTATTACTAACAATGTTATAATAGGTCCAAGCTGAATGTGGATATGCAAATATTACACTCAAATGTCTTTATAAAAGAAATACACAAAACCTTTCATACCGAAAGCGTACAGCTTCCGGTTTCTTGACTTGTTTTACGCTTCGAATATATTTATAGGCAAATTGGGCTTATTTAAATTTTGAATATCAATACTTATTTTAGAACCTCTTTTTGTATCCCCCCTTAGTTCTCGGTAGCTCTAAGTTTATTCTTCTTTCTGGAATGTTAAAGTGTTTTACATAGTGACCTTCGAGGATATACATAGTAATGTGTGCGGACATTTATATTTCACTACATACCATTCCGCTGGCTTCTTCTCATTTAATTGAACGTACACTTGAGATATATTGCGAAACGTCTACTGCTTCCCAAACAGTCCAGAAATTACGAGTATAAATCGTGTTCATGTTTGGAATCTTTTTGGAATATTTTCGTTTGAAGATAGAAAAACAGCAATCACATCGAGTGCAAAAAAGCATGACAAGCAGTTTAGTCGCGTAATCATGATAACGTTTAGCTGATGGTCGAGTCAGAGCAACCTGCAGGCCAGCCACCAGTATCCGTCGACTCCTTTGTGCACGTCTGGCTCTATCTTTTATTCGGATGAACTGCACACAGTGCTACTGTTACTCCGCTAAATGTCCGTATGGCTGGAATTCTCAAAGGTATAAATTTCCTCTGGACTCCACATTTCAACGGCTTCTGAGATATTTGAAATGGTTTCGTGGACCCAGCCGCAGACCAGCAAGCTTTAAATCTAATGCAAACAACATAATATCATCGTTTTCTCGTGTTACTTGCAGAGCATAAATAAAAGGGTAGTTGAAAAGGTATCGGGCAAGGAAGTTACGTGCACTTACCTCTGTTTACTTTATTTATTATCGTGTTCGCTATTCATACGAACGTTACAAATAATTTTCTCATCACTTCTCATTCCATTTCATTCATGGAGTCTTCTTTGCACTGGAATATCTTCCATGTTAAGTTGTGTCTGCATGCCAAGGTATGTGGGTTCGAGCGCTGAGGGTGGAAGTCATTGCAGATGCAATTAAATTGGATTGCATTGCATCGGGTTAAGACTTAGTCCCTCACGTCAATTATAATTTCCAGCATGGTCAACGGCAACTTTCTTCCGCGTTTCGTTGAGCGGTCACAGATACGAGTATCTTCTATATGTGGAACGTTAATTTTAGGGGGTAGAGGATAAAAAACCACATCTGGTGAAATTAGCATAGGTATACTAAGTACTATATGATTTCAAAACAACCAAACTTCAAAAGACCTTTCGTTGCAACAGTTCTAAGCGCAATAACAGTGAAGAAAGGCATAAGAAAATCTTACACATTTATAGCCATTCATTGAATTTCATAAGCAAACAGACTTCCAATAGTGAGAAATTTAAAATAGTTTCAGCAAGAGATATTGACATTCTCTGCATGGCTACCACCTTCATAATAGAGTTGTATCATATGCTACAGAACCGCAGACAACATTCATATTTGTAAAAGTCACTTTAAATCCATTAAGCGATATCTAAATCTAACAAAACAATTTATCGCCTCTGGCAATAACTTAGCTGAAACGTTGTTGTTCGTTGACAATTATCACCTAGAAGCAATTCATACGCCACGTCTAAGAAAGATGTAAAGAATTTAAGTTTCAGGCGAATAGACAGAGCTAGTCGAAATATGGAATTCAACGTTGACTTAAGAATTTAGGTATCTTACTAACAATTGGACGTTTCTTAATTGAGAAGTCAACGAAGGAGGGAAATTCGACGGACTGATAGATAACTTCCACTCAGGATCAATGTATATATGTAGGTCAGCTCATATTTAAGACTTGTATGTTTGAATTAACTTTTGAAGATGAACAACGTAATCACGATAGTAGTTAGTGTCATTTCGCAGCCAACCCAAACAAAGAAAGTGATGTACTCAACCCAATGGTGGATCTGTAAAGAAATGACTGTGACCTCCAATCTGTTATCTGTTGGGTGTTGGTACATCAACAGCTATGAAAGTAAAATCACGAGTCGATGAGAAATGTTGGAATGGTCGGTATGAGCAAAGAAGGTATATGTTGTAAACTACGTCGTCCTCCAAAAAACCTATGAAGACGAAAACGTCTAAACAAAGTGTATGATTTAAAAAGGAAAGAGTATCTCCAATGGGCAATACATAACAATGGGTGGTTACAACTAGGAATGATAGACCTGCTTCCAGTCCAGACCCATTTAGCAGAGGTTCATGACTCGCTGAAAGAACAGATGCCACCAGCGTAGTCAGGGTGTTTAATGAAAGATGATATCGTCCAATGAACCCCACTATATCCTTCAGCCAAGGAAGCATACAAGACTTTTTTCGATAACGAAAAAAAAGCGTTGATGGCAAAATGCAACCCTGGCGGACTCCGCCTTAAACTCAACATTTCTTTAAGATTTTACCTCAAACCAGCATTTGGCGTCATCATATGTTGACTTGAAAATAGCTACTAGTTTCTCCAGAATGCCCCCTGTATAAAGCATGCTAGATACAGAGAGAGCGCGCTGTCGAAAGCTTTCTCGCAATCGCTGAAAAACAGATAAAGCAAGGAATGCGAAGACTGAAAATTCGACAGTGAAACTGGATTAGTAATCATCGTAAACAGCGCAACAACTGGTATTTGATCTAGACCTACCATGGTAAGAAACTCCGAATATACCGGTTTTGCGCTGAAGTCCAACAATTCGATATCCCTAAATGCTGTCTGCCGTTCTGATCTACGCAACTGCTCCATCTGGGGCAAAGTCTGCCACGTCTTCTTTTCTTTGAAGATAGTTCCGTTGCTGTTTGAAGGAGCAGTCTGCATTCATCAGATGATGGTCCCTATCGAGGTTGATGTTAGCACCTCTCGTGTTATGCGTATTCACAAGGCAATTTCTAAAACTACTACTAACCGCGATATCGCTAATCTAATAAGGTGTTCGTTACCCGTCAATTGAAACCCAGAGAGCATTATTTCATGAAACTCCTATCCAAGTCTAAACTAGATGAAGCTAAGAGGCCATTAATGGCGTTTTCTCACGCGTGGACAGCTGCTTCAAACAGAGACAGGAAAGGATTTTCTGCATCTTATAGAGAGTAGACGAAAAGTTAGTACAAAACGATGATCTTAAGGGATAATGAGAAGGATACAGGCATTCATCCATGAATGTCCCTAGAGCGCCTCAAATCGCCTCGAGCCGACCTAAACTATCACGAGATATCGCCATTAACTGATGTGTCTAACGCTATTAGGGAAATTAAAAATAGAGTATCCAACGATTTTTAAATAAGGTATTAAAAACTTCATCATAGTTTTAATTGATTATACAGAGAAGTAAGTATTCAGCCAGCTAGCCTTAGGTCCTCTTCTGCTTTTAGAATAAGACCCCTACTGACAGTTGAATGTTGCAATCTCCTTAGCATGTTGGTTGTTGGTTATATTTTAAATAAACCCCGCGGGTGATTTATATAGTCCAAAGGTAAAATTGTAACCGATAGGATAAATATAATTGGACCTCCAGACAGCCAGGTAAACAAGTTACCCGCCATGAAACACAAATTAATAGATTCATGCTACCCAAATACCCGAATAGCCAAAAAGTTTTGGTACTTGAATACAAGATGATGTCTGGCGATCTTCAATTCATAGCTTGTTCGTAATTTAGATAGAAACTTGGTTGTCAGGCTTTATAAGAACTGAACGTTACTACCGAGCTCCGGGTCAACGGTAGGAAAATACCGACCAACTATGGTAAAAAGAAGCCAATCGAGCTAAAATTCGGAAACATCTTGTGTGAACCAAACGCCTAAACGACGAGGTCGGGCTATCGGAACGAAATATTACGTAGCGTTGCCTGTCACCTAATGAGAAACTTCTGGTTCATACAAGGCTAATTTTTATCTGCAAATAAACGAGTAAGAATCAACAACCCCCAAATGATTAAACCCTAGAGAATAGCTTTTTAGTGTTCCACCATGTTCGTTCGCAAGCATCTTCGATCATTTCAGGCAATAGAACCCTAGGATGGATTAACATAATAATTTCTTCTAGCGTACAGCTCTTAAAAGGAAAAAAAGCATTGTGTGGTGCCCAATTAGTTTGGGTGTTTCCCAAGTGTTACAGTCAATAAATAAGTAGTTAAATACTTCAGCTAATGCTGTGGCTGCCTGTTTTAACAATTTATTTTTCTCTGACAAATGGACTATTTTTTTTAAAGGGAGTGACATGCCAACTCTCTATCCTTTTTCTAACTGCTAGAATTTTTTCATGGTTGCCATTGCTGTCCACTCCACCGATGAGTAAAAAATTATTTTGCTAAATGGCAAAAAATAAGAGCTATTCATGATTGGTAATTCAGGCAGGGAGGCGATCTAAAAAATTGTATAAGCTTCACTACTACTATAATTTATGCTTTGCGAGTGATAACCAACCAACCAAAACCAACCAACCAACAACATCAAACCGCACTGGTCAAATGGGAAGAATAAAGATAGTAGAATACAACTTTGAGACCGTTGATAATTTCTTCTATCTAGGGTGGAAAATCACAACCGATAACAGCCACGATGATGAAATCCGCGAACAGTTGTTGGCACCTAACAGAGCCTATTTCAGCTTACAAAAACTGTTCCGCTCGAAAAGTCTCACCATAGAGTCAAAGCTCTTACTGTACAAGACAATGATCTTCCCATGTATTCCTCGGAAACTTGGGTTCTTAGGAAGAAAAATATTGCGACCGCATTCGAGAGAGCAATTTTTAGCCCCCGTCATGAGGATGGACGATTCCGTAGCCTACATAGCGACGAAATCTATGAGCGATACCATGACCGTCTGGTTGTGGATAAAATCCGGCTCAATAGGTTACGGTGGGCGGGTCACTTAATCCGTATAGATGAGGATGATCCAGCCCGGAAAGTCTATAAGGGCAATATTTATGGTAGAACAAGAAGACGAGGCAAACCCTGCCTAAGATGGCGTAGGCCAGGACGCCAGACAGCTTTTAGGGATATCGAATTGATGGACTTCGGAGCGAAACCGAGATGTCTGGAGTTCCTTATTAAGGGAGGCCTAGACCGATTACCGGTTGTTGCGCCGTTGATGAATGATGGATGGATACAACGTCAAAGGGTATTTTTGTTTTTTTTTTTAAAGAGGGGAACCATAGTTCTAGTATTCAGGCTCATTGTACTATCCCTTTTAGACACAAACGTCCATGACTATAGCCGGGATTCGAACTCGGGGTATGACGTCAACGTCATGAAACTGACGACCCCAACTATTACGACCATCCCACCGTCATTCTCAAAGGGTAAATTTCGATTATTTGCTGCAGTCGAAACTTTTGAGAAACACTTAATATTCCAGGAGGTGGTGTTTATTTGGAAATGAATTGCTTAGTGTCATTTCAATTTATTTTTTGTTATGGCTACCCGGAGTCCCATAGTGAATATAGTCCCAACTGACATGTAATAGTCTATCCAAATCCATTTCAGTAATTCCAGCAAAATAACTTAATTTAAGCTTTTTACACTGAACAACCAAATCGCACCAATGATGAGGCCGAAATCATCTACAGCCATTGCTAAAATTGCAATAAGTTGATTACCCTACATCAAAGAACTTTTCCGTCCGTGATCGAGTATTTAGCGCCAACAAAATCGTGATCTTCGATAATGTAAACTTTTTAACTGCATAAATGAGAATAATCGCGTCTCGATGATGCTTACGTCTTGAATAATCAATAGTGTGGATCAACAGAACTTCCAGAGATAAAAAACCTCCAGGTCCCCCTTCAAAATGCATAATTGATTGCTTTCTTTAGTAAAAATGATCGCTCATTAATTGCTCTTCAAACTAAGGACCGTGGCAAGGGGTAAAAACTGGTCAGAAAGAAGAATAGATACTTCCTACAGTTCTCTCTTCAAAATACGTTGAAAGAAATATTTAACTTTTCAAAGATTGCAAATAAAAAATTGGTGTACATTAAAAACGATGAAAGCTAATACAATTAGTTGACTGTTATTCCTATAACGGCAATCGTGATTGTTACCTGGCGATGTTCTTTGCACATAAATACGTCTTGCTTTGAGGCTCGGAATTAATGAAAAGATCATGGAAGATATGCAGCTTGATTGGGTCAAAGATTGGATTTTTTGGAGCTTTTGAAACGGGAAAATCTTACGGTAAACAAATATCAAAGGATATGGTATCAACTTAAGTAACTTACCCGTAAATGTGTGCAAATACCCATTCGAGGGGACCCTGCCCTGAAAAATAATAATACTTGATTAGGTTTCATTGTCATCAAGAGCAGATTATAATAAGTAAAATAAAAATATGAGCAGTTCTGGAAATCATTACCGAAAAAACGAACAAGTATCTGCCTGGTTCAAAAGAAGGGGTTAGGCCACTGTAGAAATTTCAAAACATCCATCTTTCATGGTTTTTTGAAAAACCGTGAGATTTAATGTGGAGAAAATATCTTCTTACTTCTATTTTCCATTTTTGCGTAGACCTTCTCAGTTCGATGCGAACATACCGAAAATTTCAAATGCGTTTTTCTCGAAACTGCCGAACTCACAACTCGAACAAATTTTTATGATTGACTTGAAATTTCAACTGTATCTGTATTTAGAAATTACTTTCAAATAATCAAGACATTTTAGATGCAATTGGTTCGGCTGTGCGACTTTCAAAAAGAAGAATTTCAGAATTTTAATTTACTTCATTTTCATTCTTTATTAATTAGGCCAGTATAATATAGGCAGTTGAAATCAATGAAAATTCAAAAATACTTAGTAATTGCAACTGTAAGAAATGAAATTAGAAAATCGAGTTTAGATTTCAACGTTTAAGAGAGTCCTCCCGTGTGAAGGCCGTTTTTTTTGGTTTTTTTTAGAAATTTTTTTGTGAAGAACTGGATAAAGGTACAAACACAAATTTTTCATCACATATTTATATATCTTAAGCATGCGTAGTAATTTTTCCAGCCCGATAGTATAATTCATTATTGAAATATAGAGTAACTTTTACACCCATCTCCAAAAAAAAGTGTTTTTCTGCTGCCACGCTAGAGGGCGCTGTGATCATCTTAAAGAAAAATGTAAACGGCATTTTAAAGTGTGGACTTAACTACAGTCCGCAAACTAGGATTATCAAAAAATATTGATAGTTAAATTTTGGGCTATGGTGGCAGCAGATTTTCAACATGCAGTTTCTAGTCCGTACACCTTAGGTTTCTTAAAGAAACACAAGTAAAGCCTTGAAACACAAGTAAAGCCTTGGCTTCAATTCTTATGGCTTTAGCGAAGTAATTCGAACGTCATTCGGACCGATTAATACGCGGCGATCCACATAAAGCTGGCATATGAGGTTTTACTTGTTTAACACTGTAATTCCCGAATGACTCGGAATATCAAAAAATCACTTTGCCCATATATTCTACACTATATCTAGATACAATTGATGGCAAAAAACGATTCCTCGGATCCGACACACGGGATGACCTCCATAACAGATCGCATCCTACGTACAAACAACCCAAGTCTTTCAATTGTATCTCGTATTTTGGATTAGAATTGGTTCCAATTGGAAGCAGTGAAATTATAACAAACAGCGAAGTCTCTGTTTTAACATTTCTCATCCAAAAAAACCGACGATAGTTTTGAAAGTTTCTCAAGAAAAAGTTTGAAATTTTTCCGCGCACCCAGCGTGGGCTTCTTGCAAAGATAATCTGTCTACGTTCGATACGATTGGATTGTGAATAGTCGATGCCTGCATAAAAACAATGAATCGCAAACAAATCTGTAGATGTCATTTTACTAACGTGAAAAGGAAACTAAAATAGATAAGAAAAGAGAGAAGGGATCCTATCAATCCTGTGAGCCTGCCGTTGACTAGTTTCAATAATTGGTAGAAACTATTAATAAACCATAAAAGACGAAAGAGGTTGTTCCGGAAGATGAAGCGCTGGAAGCAGACTACCTAATTTCAAAAAATTAATACTCCACCATTTCTTAGAAAGAGTTGTTTATATGCGACTTACGAAATTAGAAGTTTTATTTATCTTTGTAACATTAGCATCCAACGTGGAATTCTTAACATACTAAATGATGATATACAGTTAGAAAGAACCACGTTTTATTTACAGTGATGCATCAAATCTAAATCAAACGGATATAAAAGTTACCAGATTGTGAAGAATAAAGAAGGTTCACACAGTTTTTCTTCCAACTGAAGAAAGGACTGAGAAAGAAAGAGAGGAAGAGATATATACGCTAACTACCTCCGCAGCATCGGAGAACACAGAAATTAAAGGGTCCCATTGCTTGCTTTACAGAGGATCAAAGAGGTTCGCTAGTGGGTGGTTGCAATGACCAGGCGAAATTGGTGCACGATACGGAGATTAGTCACAGTCGCTGTCACTGACAGTGATAATGTCGCTAACATTGTGGTGATTTTTAAAAACGCTATGTTTTGCTATGTGTTACTTAAGAGCAACTTTATTGTGAGGCATTGGAAAAAGATCATCTTCATAAAACAGCGTGTAGGTCGCTTTAAGTTCAATGTTCCGCCAGACAGTGTCCACGACAAGAACAAAGAGGAATAGCGAAAGGGCGCCTACGAAATGGGCCAAAACGAGCCAAGTGGTGCGAAAGAATAATGACATTGATTATTTCCTTAGCCAGCTTCTAAGCGACTCCTGACCTTGATCTGCAATGGGTGGCTGGATGACGTCAATCACACCTGTTTTTCTTGTAGAAGGTGAGACATAGGGTAGGTCTCGCCGGACAACATTGTCACAGAGACACTAAGGGAAAGAGATTGAGGTGAACCAGTGGAGAGACCGCATAGCAAGTGGTTCTTTGAACCAACAATAGACCCCCCCTTCATTTTTACTTATCAAGGAAATCATTTCTAGTATGCAATCTAACAAATCTCTCAAAGACCGTTTCTTAAAAAAAAAATTGTATTTATAGGGATTGTGTATTTATGGGCACTTTAAATTTCAATCAAATTCAAACGCACTGAAAAGCCTACGGCATTGTGTGTAGCGACAAGAAACTTTAGTCAGCCGGTAACTGGCAGTGGCTCATTAAACCCTCAAAATGTCAAAATTAATTTCAAGCGTGAAATGTCAAGAAAGACGGTGAAATATTGGTTCGTGCCTTGATACACTCTCCCCATTACATTGTTCCATAACTTTTATGCTGGGACCTGCAAATCAATTTTAAAGCAATATGTCGAATTTTATTTCTCACATTTGTAAAACAGAAAATACATTTGCAACAATCGACGGAGACAGATACATCAACAACATTACAGCACTATTATTCTAGTTAGTATAATTAATAAACAACAGGCTGACCTTTCTGTTTTGACACCTTTCGTTTCGGGGACGTTGCACTTGTCACATATTGCTATATATCTCGTAACCATTACTAGTAAATTGAAGGATTGCCTTTCTCGTAATCATCATCAACTGATTGATGGCTTGAAAAGTAACAAGTAAAAAGCACACTCACGTAGAAAAAATTCAAATTACTTGCTCAGTGACGTCACACCAAATATCAGTCAATCAAGGCATTTACTTTCCCGGCTTGTGAGATTTCAATTTTGAAACCATTAACTATAATTAATAAAAGAGCTTTTCAACGAAAATGATTACTGAAACATATATTTATTTTCAAACGCGAGAAGTCCATTCTGTTCTTTCTTTCCCCCTCCCCCCCCCCTCCTCGTTTGTAAAAGGAATTACCTGATTTTTAGGTTCCATCAGACAGGAGAGCGTAAGGCCTAGTCTGAAATAATATGTCAAACGATTTCAAACTAGTTCTCTAATGAGGGGGGAGGCTTTAGTTAGTAGTCCGTCGGTTAACTGTTGCGCGAGTCCAACACTCAGTGCGTAAATGCGTCCAACTACCCCCCATCTGTCGTAGAGACTTAAATTCATCTGAAATGCAAAATTCTGGCCTTCTATAACTTTTTTTTAATAATAGTTGGATTGCCTTCAAACTTTTCAGATATATATCTAATGTTATCACTTATACTAATGCCAAAATTTGTACTTTTAAAATGAACTTAAGGGGGTTTTCGTGTAACTTACTAAAATATAGTAACGTGCTATTGTTAACTTTATTTGAGCAGATATCGTAATAGGATGTATTTTGAGGCCCTAATTTTGTAAACATGCATCACTGCGTTTTTTTTCACATTGTTCAGTTGGATAGGGTATGAGAACGAGACCTGTTTCACTATTAGGGGGCACCCATTGTGAGAGTTCACAACCCTGTATTTCACCCATTTTCAAAAAGTACTAATTGAGCCCTTTAGTTTGATACCCTACATGACTATATTCTCTTTCACATTTATGGGAAGTCATTCCTTAAAGCCAACACAAAATGATTCGACTCGTTGGCCTTGTAGCCGTTCATGGATCAAATACTCTCACAAAATTTCGTGATGATTGCTTCATCCGTTTCGGAGTAAATTTCGTATGGCAGACGGACAGACAGACAGAGATTGAATCAATTTTAATAATGAATTTCTAAGATCTCCAAGAACTCAAGCAGAGTTTACAATAAATTTATATTATAACTTTATTTGATCACATATCGATATGGCGAGTATTTTCAGGCCGGAAGGAATTATTCGAGAGCTTTCATTTGATGCCCTAAGTAGCTATATTCGGACGGAAAAGATTTTACACTCCTCTTTTGCAAGTATGAGGACCTCCTCCCCCCCCCCTCCTTTTGTTCAACTTTGAACAATGTTATTCAAAACATGAGCTACAGTTCACTGTTCCAATCTTCCACAACTCTTCCACTGTTAAGGGTAGAACTCTCACAACCTAATACCTGCTGACTTCAAATGGTGCAGGCCCACCACGCCTGTAGAAATGCCCAATCGCAGGAGCGAAGCCCTGCAAATGCTTACAGGATTTGTACGATCTGTATAGAGCACTAGCCTATAGCGGACCATGACTTCACACACAGCATTCCCTGTAATTCACATTGCCGAAAGTGCGAATAGGAGGGAGAAACAATCAGACACCTCCTTGGCGATTGGCCAGCTCTAGCTAGAGCGAGGCTACGAGCGCTAGGCAAACAATCCTTTCAGCACCTCCAAGAGATCCTTAGTCGCAGGGTGGGAGAGCTCCAGTCCGTAGTGAATGCTACGGGCTGCCTCTAAAGATCTAAGCCAACTGGGCTCTGTTTATCGTTCTTCCCACAGCGTTAAATAAGCTTCCCAGAGCAACCACTGACATCAACCTACCCCTCCACAAAACCTTGAGCAGGAGGAGTCTAATTCCTTTAGTTGCTCTAAGTATTCATTTGAAAATGAAATAGAAAACTGTCAATAAAGAATCCCATTCGCGGTTGAAAAAGAAAGAAATATAGGAGAAACATACATGCTGCTGCTACTTGACCTTGATCTTAACTTTGAGTTGGAATCCATCTCCGTGAGGTACATTCTAGCGTAGGTATTGCCAAATTTTTAAGTGCGGCCTAACAAATTAGGAGTCTGCTTTAGAAAATTTTTGGTGATACTTTGGACAAATTCAAAGGGAGACAAAGGCGACAATGAGTGAACCATTTTTTTATTTAGAATGAAACCTTACCTTTTAGTATAAGACAGTTGATTAGAAAAAAACCTCACCACTCTGGCAAAAGCTGGAGATCATAGCAAAAACCACCAAGAACTGTGAGAACTACACTCCATAGAGGGCCACATAAGCACCACAAGAGGGACAGTAGGCAACGGAAGAGAAGACAGACTTGTATACCATATTCGTGCATTACAACCAAGAGACACAGCATTTCAAAATATTTGAAGTTAATGAGTGCTGTACATAACAGTAAACAAATCATGTACTTTCTTCGCCGTGTCCCATGCAAAAACTACATGTAGTATATTTGAACATCACATTAACATAAAATCTTCAAATTAATTTCGACCGTCTATTAATTAACGTGTCCATCATAATTGGGATTTTCCAAAAATAACGCATCATGTCATATGTATATTCGCCTACTATCATAAATCATCTCATCCAAAGCCCACACATGATGAGTGCCGAAAACCGAGAAAAAACACATCATGGACCATGAAGCCGCACGCATTATTGTATGCAAATTGTAGCCATCAACTAACGCATCATCGAAAATCTCTTTCACGCTGTGACAAATTTCAACCAGTAGTCCACGCCGGTTACTAATTACTAAATCACCTTGTCCTCTCATATGCTTGTCATAGTAGCCGCCCATATATATATATTGCGGCTACAGCAGATACAAAATACAAACAACATTATAATCAGCGGAAACATCATCATCAACAAGAATGTCCGAGTTATGGGAACCACCAGAGACGTAAAGAGAATGATCTCGGTGGGAAGTAAGAGGAGGCACGAGAGTTGTTTGGGAACCAGTTTCTGCACAGGAAGAAGATCAAAGAAAACCACCTTCGGTGGGAAGACACACAACAACAAAACAAAGCTAAGAAGGAACCTCGCGAAACCTTATATAGAAAAATAAACTTTAGTAGCTATTGAAACACCTTCAGTAATAACAAAACAAATAACAATGCCATAGTGAAATGAGCAAAAATAAATCCCAGCGGTTTTTGTTGGTCCCGATATAGCAAAAAACTGGTATTGATCAGGAACGCACGATCTCCGAGATGTCCACCATACACTTGAGTTGTACATATCTACGTAGACTCTATATGCATGTTTATAGTTAGTTCGTAGACACATAAGAAAATCACTGAAATAAATATATGGTAAGATCGCAGGGAACCGGTTCTATGCCATCGATCCACCTAACCTTCTCTGCAGATGAGAAGAAGAACGATCTTCTAAGCATTTCATTACTCCGTTTAGAAGCCAAAAAAACGCAGATAATTTTGAATACCTTCGAATCTCCACTAAGGATGCACAGCCGTTCATTAATCAATCTTCAACAAAGATCAAGTCAGAACGATCAATGGAATGATCGATATCCACTTTGACTAATGACTAATGCTCTCTCCACGGCTCAATAGCAAAACTGGTCCAAAATGACGAAACCATCACCCAAGACTCTCATCTTACCCGCCATCTGACTTTAATTTACACATTACGATCAGTGATCATTATTGTCCACACATGAAGCTCGGTGACGACATGTACACCCTACCTAATCGCATCTACCTACATGCCTCGCATATGTGAGCATGTACCTGGCCAAGATGCCTACTAAATCTCCCAATGATCATCTGACAACATCAGTGACTTCCTCCTTTCAGAAAGTATCAGCAGATGTGTCATCGCATGATCAAATGATCGTAACAATCAAAACACTACAAGAAATGCAGAGGATTAAGAACGCATGGCTACATATGAGCCGGGCTCGTATGAGGAGCGCAGGAGGAGCAGGTATTCATATTAACGTGACAAAATGAGATCCATATAATATGCAAATGAGCGGAGGTGAAAATGGAAATACAGAGTTCCTACACGAAATGTGGATGCGCATATAGTCGGGGTGCGGATGAGAAAGCGCACGATTGCAATGAATTGGAACTGACCGTGGAAGTGGGCACGAATGTGGACGTATGGCTATGGAAGACCGAGTAGATTGGACCCGCTTTGATTTATAATGTGTTTTGATCAATGGTCAATTATTGCTGTTTGAATGAATGAATGGGCTTGTGATTTTGATTGATATCTTTGGTAATCTGGGGACGACCAGTTGTTTCAGACCATTTATTAAGGACAGATTCCGCCAAAGTGAGGAAGTCTCCTATTTGCTCCATTTGCACGAAAACCCGCATAGCTTCCTTTATTATAGATGAATCTAGAATTCACAGATTTAATAGTTCTGATGAGTTCATAGTTAAATACCGTAAATTATTTGAAATAACACGGCAACAAAATAGCGGAATATTCCAGGATTAAAATCAAGCCTCTGATCTTCTCGGCGAGGCATGCATCAAGCTCTTTTTTCTCAAATAACTTTGAAATTACTATTTTGTTTAAGGGTAATTTCACGGTGTTTCTAGCGAATAAATTATTTGAAATAATCGAAACTCGCTAATGATATTTATCGATCTTGCAAATACCGTTGTCGGCTTCGAAGTTACTGTAGGTATGGCCCCTGAAATTGAACATTTTGCACGTTGCAACCTATGCCTTTTAGTTTACCCTGCAAACATAGCAGAAGATTCGGTACTCACAGGAACAGTGCACTCGCTAATAATACCAGCAAACCAAATCTGATTGCGAAGACATAATTTTCAATCTGACGCCTTTCTGAAATATGCAATGCGTACAGCTCATCTGCACTCTCAGCAAGAAAAGTGTAAGATGCTACAAAATTCATTGAGCGACGTTTCGTTTTTCCCCCTCCTAGAATAACCTGCAAAACTTGTAAATCATTCCAGGTGGAAAAGGAAGAATCTATATATCTACGTCGGGTAGTAATCAACGACATAGTAATTTAATCAATCTACCTACTGTTATGGAAAGTTGTAGCAGATCGACTGAGTGAGCTTCATGATTGCTTCTTGAAATGTGGGGTGGACCTTGGGTGCAATTGATAAACTGATAACCATGAGCCCCACAGCCGTTCGGTAGAGCAATGGTAACTCCAATACTATTCTGCTACTCGATGCCTGCAAGGGTATTTACTTGATTATTAAGCAGCCTAAACTCCTACTGTAGGGTTGAGACCATCAAAGTTTCTATCTGGAAGAGATACTAATCGACTGGCATAGGCTATCGAAAACGGAGCCTGACTTGTTTTTGGAACTAGAAAGCCATAGACGGATAGCCAGATAGCCAGATATCGGCTAAATTTAATGAGAGATTATCGGCCACCTCCCAAAAAGGACATCACAAAACTTGGCTAACAATGGAAATATGGAGGCAGATCGGTGAATGTAAGGAGCTGAGAGCTTCGTAAATCGCAGTTAATGGAAGCCAATGTAACATGCTGCAGCTCGAATATTGTAAAAAAGTATGAAGAAGGTCGAGGAGACTACGCTTTGTCAAAAAAAATTCCACTAAAGCGTTGATCAGCGAAGCAGAAGAGAATTTGCGTAAGTCTTTTGAAAGTCCTGTGAAGACCCGGTGGACGGGTAAGTAGCACCATGATTTGCAGTCGCATAATATCCGATGAATTTCGTGGGTGATACTACAAACCAGAGTAAAACACGAGTACGAACTGCCCTTCTAAATTAAGGTAAAGTCGTTTAAACGACTAAATATTATCGGTAATAATGATTCATTTCTAAGGTTCGGCCTCCTTATGCAGAAACCTGCACAAGTTTTTTGATGAGTGGTAGAAATAATTGTCAGCAGCCGAAGTTGAAGTAACCTCCTAAAGGTAAATTTGCAGACCCGCTCTCAAGCAAGGATTCCAAACCGAACAAACCGCGTTACGGGAATTCGAGTTAAGCAAAACTGTTTCTAAAGTGTTAAAACACTCACTAAAATGGGCATTTCTTTCCGTAGATTACCTATGAAGTTGGAAATAGAAACAACCTTGGGTTTCCAGGTACCCAGTTCAGAAACCATGCTATTTGCTCCCATATTGATCACAATTTGAAGATTTCTTGACAAAACGCTGCGTCTGCAACAGTTAGTGCTGGAAAATTCTAACATCCGCAACCCAATAACCACCTCCCTCATAACTTCAAAAGGACGAAGATCAACTCCTGACTCGCCTCTGTTTATCCTTATGTCATTTTTCGACTTTTTTGAGAACAAAATCAAAATAAAAATACAGAACAAATTAAAACGTTCTTTCTTATAAGCAATCTAGCAACTAATGGATCCAGTAACCTGCTCATTAGCCTTCTCTCGAGAAGTCAGACGTCGTTCATTGAATAGATCTTTATGGAAAATTAGAAACTGCCATAAAACTGACTACTTGCAACCGTTTGCCAAGCAGACCTACAAAGCAAAATATAAATCCTAAAAGTCAGGAGTTTCATAATGACATGAGAGCTGTGATGCTATGAAGACCAATATAAATGGCAACCGCTGAAGCCACGCATATGGGTGATTTCTCAAAAACCAAAAGAAATGGAAAAAGAAGAGAGGAATGCTCGTTCGAAATGACACAATAAAAGGAGAACAAGAATAAAGTTAACACTTAAACAGGAATTTTATAATGGTAGAGAAACCCAATTTCTCTCTGCGGCAGGCGATGGAAAAACTGTTGGAATATGGACAACAGTTGCACCATCTGTTCATCGATTTTAAAGCCGCCTATGATAGCATAGCCAGGGTAAAACTGTACACGGCCATGAGAGAATTCGGTATCCCGACGAAATTAATAAGACTGACTAGGCTGACCCTGACCAATGTGCGAGGCCAAATAAAAGCAGCAGGATCACTCTCAAGACCATTCGACATCAACAACGGTCTACGACAAGGGGATGCGCTATCATGCGTCCTCTTTAACCTGGCCCTCGAGAAGGTGATCCGTGATGCTGAGGTGAATGCAAGAGGTACGATCCTCTTCAAGTCCACCCAACTACTGGCCTATGCTGACGATATCGACATCATGGGAAGAACCACCCGAGACGTTCAAACTGCCTTCATCCAGATCGAGCAGGCGGCGCGAGATCTTGGGCTGCACATCAATGAAGGCAAGACAAAATACATGGTGGCAACGTCAGCACCAAAGACGAATCAACCAACAACATCAAACCGCACTGGTCAAACACAAGCACGAACAAGAATAAGGATAGGGGAATACAACTTTGAGACCGTTGACAATTTCCCCTATCTAGGGTCGAAAATCACAACCGATAACAACTACGATGATGAAATCCGCGCACGGTTGTTGTCAGCCAACAGAGCCTACTTCAGCTTACAAAGACTGTTCCGCTCGAAACGTCTCACCATAGGGTCAAAGCTCTTACTGTACAAGACTATGATCTTGCCAGTCCTCATATATTCCTCGGAAACTTGGGTTCTTAGCAAGAAAAATTGCGAACTCTTGGCCGCGTTCGAGAGAAGAATCCTCCGAAGAATTTTTGGCCCCCTACATGAGGATGGACGATTCCGTAGCCTACACAATGACGAAATCTATGAGCGATACCATGACCGTCCGGTTGTGGATAAAATCCGGCTCAATAGGTTACGGTGGGCGGGTCACTTAATCCGTATGGATGAAGATGATCCCACCCGGAAAGTCTATAAGGGCAATATCTATGGTAGGAAAAGAAGACGAGGCAGACCCTGCCTAAGATGGAGCGATGGCGTGGGCCAGGACGCCAGACAGCTTTTAGGGATATCGAATTGGTGGACCTCGGCGCAAAACCGGGATGTCTGGAGTTCCTTATTAAGGCAGGCCTAGACCGGATACCGGTTGTTGCGCCGTTGATGATGAGAGAAACCCAAAGAAATGTGTTATGATACTTAATAAAACCGAAAATAGAGAAAATGGTATCAATAGTATTTTAACAAGGCATTATACTACTGTGAACGAAAGGTAAGGTGAATTTGTTTATAAAATGTAAATTCTTTATATATTCTTCCAAATCCCCTTCCAGTCCCTGGCCGAATACAGTTGGTGTTCCGCTGGCGGCTGTTGGGGGCGGAGTCTACTCGCACTACCTAGCAGCCGCGGGCCTGAGATGGCGAAGGCTTACAAGCTGTGCCAAGTCAAGGAGAATTTGGCCCGCTTATAATATAGCCCGATCACGAGAGCTCCTGTGTCAGACGCGTGCAAATGCATTCAAGATTACGCTAGGCTCGGCATACCCTACAACTCGCATTTCCGAAGCTGCGGAGAAGGAAGGGAAACCCTCATGCGCTTTCTCTGCGATTGCCCAGCTCTGGCTAGAGTCAGGCTGCGGACATTGAATAAACCATTCTTTGGGGACCTCAGAGAGATTTCTAGCTGCAGGGTGGGAGAGCTACTTTCCTTCGTGAATGCTACGGGCTGGCTCTGAAGATCCGAGCCGGCTGGACTCTGTCTCCCTGCTCCCATAGCAACAGTCACGGTATTAGGAGTTTGTGGCATCAAAACGGCGCACCAAAGCGTTAATTGGGCTCCTCGGAGCGGCCACTGATACCTACCTACCCCCCTTCCAAATCAATTTTATCCTCTTCAAAGGAATCGCCGTCCGATAAAACGTACTTTTGCCAACACTTTTTCCAGTCCTGGAAACACTGGGAATAGTCTTTTTTCGGTATAGACGACGATTTTTAAACACCAAATCTTTATTTCTTTGGACGTGGCCCTCGTCGGTAGACGTTGATGGTCGTCCACAGCGCGATTAGTCTTCAACGCGTTCTCGGTTCGCTTTGAACTCGTTCAACCACTTATAAACATTTTTTGTGCCATAGTTTGATCACCAAAGGCCTTTCGCAACATTTTCAACGTGGCCGCACAAGAATATTCGTTCCGCAAACAAAATTTTGATGCAAGTTCTTCAACAAAATCACCCATTGTAAAAATCGAAAAATTAACTTTCGGTTGTTTATAAAAAAACTTGTACCTCAGAGACAATTAAACCTTTTGACAAACTGACGGTTGGCAAAGGTTATAGACAGTCCTACCAACCTAGGAGAAAAAATTACTTGCTTTTCTAATGCCGGGGGATTTTAAATGACAATTTCACCTTGCTTTTTGATCACAGTAGTATAACCATGGCGTTTTTTAGCAATGTAAGGATAAATGATTTCACACGGAATTGCAGGGACTGCCCAAAGTTACCCCTGAACAAATGGCCTAACAAAGGCTTCAGTGCTCTGAACTGCAACCCCCCCCTTACCCTCACTAAAAATAAACTAAACTACCCCTATACAGAGAATCCCTTGGAAATATGTAGACCTTGTCGGGTGGGATCGTCAAAAGCTGAAAGCACATGAAAGGTTGAAAAGGGTAAGTATGTGATGAGTGTGACAAATCTAAGATCATCCGGGAACAAAAAGTAACGAACAAGCCCAAAAGAAGGATTTCAATCAATTAAGTTAGTACTGAGCCAGTGGATTTCGGTGCGCAAGGAATCTGTTCTGTTATTATTATAAAGAAACTCCTTTTGTGGTTCTTCATTGGCACTCTGGAACTAATGCTGGCCTAGCTCCTCCCTCGGGGTATAATGCCCCGCTGTAGAAGTTGGAAAGAAGCTATAATTTCTAATATGACATACTGCCTTCTCTATATTTGCAATATATTTATATTTCACAATTCACATGCCTCTCCTCAAATGAAGCGATTTCTATGCGCAGTTGGTGTCAAATGTCTTCGATATGATATGGAAATGACGCGAGACAGTTCGAATTGCATTATGTAGCCGTGCAACGATGCTATTGCCATTGGAAGTGTATGACCATTTATTTTCTCCACAAATTTCATCTTCCGCGATGTTAGATCGCTCTTCCCCCGGTTGGCCTTTGCTGCCTATCAGGAATGTGTTCCTAGCACCTAAAAGGCACTTAGGCACGTACTTGGTAGGCATGTGTGTCCAACAAACAGCAAAATGCATGCAACCTCGCTTCTCCTCGCCACACAGGTATGTGCATTACCGTCTCCTTGGTATCGACCCACTGTTCATGCTAACGTGGCTCAGTATCTTACTAGAGAACATAATGATATTCGTATACTCGCTACATACATCCATACAGTACTGCGCTTTCTTACATACTAAGGCATCAAGGCAAATGAACTACGCGACGCCTGTGTACTATTCAGTAGACTGTGGACTAGACATTTCAGCAAAATGTAATATTTTATTGAGAATATGTGAAGCTTGTGCAATAATTCACTTAACTCGATATGACGTGGCCTCAGCTCGTACTGGAGCTCGAAGGTTTCTCTGCTATTTTACGGCCATAGAGAATGTGGCAAATGAATTTTTGCTGACATTGCAGATTTTTATACATACAAACATACAAGCATGAATGTAAACATTTTTTTCAATTTACCGTGACGGCCTACACATACCTGATTCAGATTTGTGAGTCGCTCTTAGTGGGTCCAGAACATCGAAAATATGGCGGATAATTTCCCAAATTTGTTGTTGTAAGAGCAACTTAGATACGATGTGCTTTTCAGAAATAATTAAAAAGCTTGGGATTTCTAACTTGGAAAGATCAAAAATAAGATAATAATTACCTCTGGTACCATCTTCGATTGTTCTTTACCCGATTAATCAGGTGGGAAAGCCAAGGCTGCCTCCATATCCAAACTCCTTGTAGTCAGTACAAGTTTCGTGTGCTGAAAATGGACAGAAAGCAAAATTAATTTTAATAACCTTTATTCACAATTTTATATGAGTAATGACTAAATGTTTTTACTACTCCACCGAAAGAAGAGTTGCAGCCAAAGATATGGCTCACATAATAATACAAACATGAGTGTAAATCAGTTTAGATGACACAAATCTCCATCAATACACTCAAGGAGGAGCATATTCAGATATACAAGGTTGCTCACTGGACAGGTAGTAAGGAAAGATTGTGGAGATAGACGCCAGACCTTTGAAAATCCAACATTGTCTATTTCAGGAAATGAGTAGACGTTAATCGTTGATAATAATGTGTTCCCAGTTAGCAGTCTCAACCATAGAAATACCAGTGGGTATTTGTATCTTCAAACTAAAGAGCTATCGAAAAGCAGCACAACCACCTCAGATAAACCCCGGCTTCAATTCAACACCAATTAAATGAATGGATAGGATCAATGTCTTTTATGAATAGAGGTGTAAATTTTAAAAAGACACTTCTGCCCCAAGTTGCAGACACTAAACCTCCCCACTTTTCCGCCTATATCCCCGCGATCAAATACTAAAAATTATAATAACACACTATTATCAACTTTATTTGGACAGATATTGGTATTGAGGGTATTTCGGAGCCTAGGCACCATATAGTAGCAGCTTGTTGATTTTATCAATTTCGACCTCCCGCACTCTCCGCCTTTCCAGCAAATGTAAAACTAAGACCAGTTTCGGAAAATACTAGCCGAGACCTGTCAACTATTCCCATTAATTATAACGTCAGCGTCCTATAACTGAAGGTGCGGTAAATTCGCATGAAATTGATAACTTTGATTTGCTATAGCAGGATTTGCACAAAACTTTCCAGTATTATGCATGATACTAATCCACTTTTAATTTTCCTGCTAATTTCATTTTTTTCGAAAATATACTATTACTAAGTTTATTTGAAAATATATCGGGAAGAGTTGTGTTTTGATGCCTAGGTTTAATATAGATGCACCATACCGAATTTTTCGGATTTTTAAATTGAGTGATTTCCAAA